>NC_067402.1:71396847-71584347 GCF_016432865.1 Antechinus flavipes
CAATAGCATTTTATGAATAATGAGGTTGCATTTCTGGTAGTTTTTGCTACCAAGATATTCATCAACGTTTGAGAAATCTCATATTGTGTTAGAATTCTTACAAGGTGCTAAGTCACTGGAATTGATAGAGACAATAATTATCTAATTTAGCATAGTATTTAACAGTTCTCTAGTTCACTAATGTACTTAGTACTTACTACCGTTCCACAAGATTCACACCTTTAAGAAAGCATATGTAAGCTAGGAGCCTCAACCAGGATGGACTCTGGGAGATTCAGAAGCCAGGATTCAGTAGGGGAAATTCAGAAGCCAGAGATGGCAGTCAGGGAAAATGAAGGAAGACAGAGAAGTGGTGGCAAGCTGTTCTGTGGAGAACACTGAAAGCAAGATCCAAAATGCTTCCAGAAAACTAGTCGAGTCCCAAGTGAAGGAGATAAAATTTTGGAAGAGACAATAAAGGATTTATACGTTAATACCTGGCTGCATTTGGGTGATCACTATATTGAACAGAAAGGAAGGCTGCCTCCACAAGCCCCCCAAGAAACCTGCTCCCAGAGAACATTATATTTTAGAGAAGAACATTACAATATTGGATCATGGTTTTGTCCTAATATTCCTCATTATTTCATTTCTTTCTTCATTTCTTTCTTCTTCTTTTCCTTTTCCTTTTCTCTTTCCTTGTCTTTTCCTTTTTCTCTCTTTTTCCTTCCTCTTTTTTTTTCCTTTTCTCTTCTCCCTTCCCTTCCTTTCCCCACCTCTCCCTCCATTTCATTTAGTAGTAACTCTTCTCCCTCCCCTATACATAATAATAATGTGCATTGGCTTCTAGATTAGCTGAAATTGTTACTGGCCAAGGTAGTCTAGCTCATATTTTCAAAAATAAAGTGTAATAATGCACTTGTTTGTGCAAATTCCCTCACATCTGTTTTTTTGAAAGATCATCCAGATGTTACTAAGTATTCTGTCATTGCTATGGCTGATACGTTGGGGAGGCTGCAATAAATAACCACTTTGATTACCAAAACTTTCCTGATCCACAAAACAAAGTAATGTAGTTCTATTTCTCACTTGACCCATTACATTTGACTCTTCCAGTGAACTAAAGTCTGTGAATACTCCACCCCCTCCAACCCCCCCCCCCCTTGCCTCCCCACTATGTCTCAAAGGGTTTTTTTTTTTTTTTTTTTTTGGTAGGGGATAAAGGGAAGGGGATTAATAAGGTAATAACCTTTTTTTGGTAATTGAAGAATTAGTATGTTTTCTTGCCTCTCACTTGTGAGGATCCCTTTTCTTGGGCAGAATTTTCAATCTTTCTCAGAGCTTTCAAACTTTTTGTTCCCATTTCCTGTATCTCTGGGAATGGAGTGGGTGAATTGACATCTCCAATTTGTCTTTTCATTCTTTTAAAATTTTTGATTTTTTTAGAACTTGTTGCCTCAGTTCCTCTCTGCTGTATATCCTTGCTTCTTTGTCTATCTGTAATTCTTTGTTTCATTCAGCATTTATCTCTTTCACTTTCTGTCTTCATTTCTGTGGGCATGTATACATCTCTCTCCCCACTTCCTTTCCTTTTCTTCTTCCTCCTTTTCTTTTCTCTCAATCTTTCCTTTACCCTTCTTTTTCCTCTTACTTTTTGATCATGTTTTTATTTTTGTCAACTATCTCAAAATAGCCTTCAGGTATCTGATTTTTTTTTCTCTTTTTCTTTTCCTGATTTCCCCACTCAATTCTGCAAACAATTTAAGAGCTCTTTCTCTGTCTCTCTATCTGTCTCTCTCTGTCTTTCTTCTTTTCTAAGATTCTCTTCTGCCAAGCTCTTTTCTTTTTTCTGCACCTCTCTTTGCTTAGAACAGTGTCATTAACAAAGTGATTTACTGTTCTGATTCTGATTCTACAGTTGTTCAGTTTTGCCATTGCAAGCCAAGCCCTAACTGGCACCACTAAGTCTGTCTTGTGTTACTGGGCTGTGGAGATGGGTTGGGGGAGAAAGGGGAAACAACCATTTGAGACTTCATTCCTAGAGGTATGCTAAAGTGAAGGAACCAAGTCTTTAATACTTTAAAAATAACATTTCAGAAGAAACCTGAATCTTGGCTAGACTCACCAGTTATTTGGCTGGAATGCATGAACCTGAACTGAGTTTTGCGTCACCCTTTCCCCATCTCATGAGAACTGAAGTGGAATTCTCATTTAGGGTGAAAACCAGAGCTTAGTTATTGTTGGAACTTAATAGAAATGGTTTCCATCCATATTATGAACAAAGGAAAAAAAGGGATAAATTTAAAATTTGGGAGCTGGGAAAGAGAATTGCTGGCACTCTCTCACTCTTCACTTGACAAGCCCATTGCTTATTTTTTAATAGGCTTATTTCTTGCCTCCTATTTCTTAAACTCTTGTTCTATGTGGAACAATGATAGTTTTGAGGTTTATAAATGAAGAATCATAAAAACTCAATTTTTTTTACATGTACTTGGAATATAATTGACATTTTCTACCGAATTTAACTTTGGAGTTCACTGGTTGGTTTGAGGACATACCAGTGAACTCCAAAGTTAAATTCGGTTTCATAGAGTCTTTTACAGACTAAAGTGTTTGAGAGCTAGCTTTGATATTAGTTGGGAATTCACTGACATAGCACCTCTTTGAACCACAATTTTTTCATCTATAAAATGGGAATTTCGATGGTGACACATTACCTGTCTCACAGAATTGCTATGAGAAAAGCATTTTTCAAAACTTAAGGAATTATTTACATGTGAGATTTTTTTCCTAGACCATAAACTTTATGAAGTCAAGGATTATCTGTCATGTAAACTTTATATCATGTTTACACATGTTCTGGCCATAGAATATGGTTAATAATTTTTGAATTAATGAATTTTGAATGAATGTGTTAATAGGAAGTCTCATGTTGTGCTGTTGCAATTTTCATTTGGAAAAGACTGGCTATCTTGTTTACAGGAAGGACCCTGATTCCCAATTTGGAGCATTTGCAGATATTTTTTAATTGATTCATATCTGGTAACCATTTGGTAAAGAATAAGACTGTTGATTGCATCCAAGCTAGAATCAAGATTATATTAAAAAAGTACCACTGGATCAAAGAGTGACTCCTCTTACACCTTTATGCCTAGCTGTTAAATGGATAAGAGAGACAGAGAGACAAAGCTTTTTGGCAGAAAAAAGTTTTCCACATCTTCAAGTTCCCCACTCTTTAATCCTATGTGCCATGTTGATTTTGAGTACAAAATGAGGTATGAGAGTAGCAAGATCTCAATTCTGTGTAATTCTTAACAAGTCTGCTCTTTAACTAACATGTCTACTGGTCACAGAAACTAGTTATTGCCAATTAAGCCAGCAGAGATTTTCTAGCAGCTTAGAAATGTTCTTTATGTGGATGGATTTTAACTAGCAGTCAGAAACAATTAAAACAAATCAGGAACCATATTAGATGATGTTGCCCATTTTTTTTGTTGAAGTAAGAGACCACTGTTTATTATTCCTGATCTTTTTAGTGAAACTTTCTTAGGATCATAGGTGCCATATTAATAGCTTGCTTTTTTATTTGTTTCCCATTTATTTTCCACGAAGAGAAGAAAATTTACTAAGGAACCATCTTATTTGCAAGGTTCCTCTGCCCAGATTTAAAATGATAATGAAAGTATGGAAGAAAAGCATGGGATTGGTTAAAAAGCTACAGATTTCTATAAAGTTTTTAATAATAGAAATATAATAATAGCTGACAATCACATTGACCCTCTAAGGATTGTAAAGTACATTTCACACACTCTTTTGATTTTCAAAACAATCCTGATATTGACATTGCTGGAATTCTCTCCCCCTCCTCCCCACTTTTTAATTTGGAGAAGTCTGAAATTCTAAAAAAAAAACTAAATGGCTTGCTTACAGCCACATAGACATGTCTGAGGTAAAGTCTAAATCCAAGATTTCTTGACTCCATGTCCAGTACTCTTTAGTACTCTTTTACTTAGTCCATATTATTTATCTGTGTTACAATCAATTTGTAGACATTAGCCTTGCACTTATCTCTGCTTGGAATGCTATCCCCGAATGTGGAAAACTATTGTTTCCTTTAAAACCATCTAAATTGTCAACACAATTTAAAAGAGGCTTGTTAGCAATGCAAATACGAAGTGACCTATACAAACTGGAAAAGGACATAATCAAAGTTATAAAGCTCATTAAAAGGTATCCTGAGATTTCTAGGCTTTGATATTCTTACTTTGATTAGTTAGGAAGAAAACAGCACAATCAATCAACAGGTATCTTGCAAACCACCTACAATTTCTTTAGTATTGTGCTAGGTATTATGGAGAAGTGAAAACGTATAGGAATTGACATTTTAAAGGGCTATAATTCTCCCAGTAAGATTATATGACTGTAATTGATGAAATACTATTTTAGTTGAATCAAAACTGTCAGAGGCCAAGAGGTGACTATAAAGCTGCATGCGGGGTATAAGTAGACTGTAGTGTACTGCTATAAACTGAGTTATTCTTCGGGCCAACGATTTCAATCTTACAAAACTCAAAACTCAGGAAGATCTTGTTTTGAAGCTCACCTCTAAGTCATTTAACCTTTTAATGCCCCAAACAACTCTCTAAGACTATGTTATAGAGCTCATTCTGAGCAAAAATAAGTACTAGAGAATATGAAAAAAGGATATCAGAGTAGAAGAAGGAGCAAGAGGAGAATTAAGCAGATGAAGATGTTATCAACTAGATCCTGCAAAACAGGAGGGGGACTATGTGTCTGATTATATTGAAGTTCTGGATATCCACCTCATTAATCAGATTCAGTCAATTATTACCTTCTAACTTCACTGACACCTACATTTTAATATCATATACCCACTTCTCAGCAAACATGCTATTGAATCATCACAGCTTCTCTAGCCCATTCCTATAATATGTGTATAATTTGGAGAAGTCTGGTATTGAATCATCACAGCTTCTCTAGCCTATTCCTATAATATGTGTATAATTTGGAGAAGTTTGAAATTGTAAAAAAAACTAAATGGCTTGCTTACTGCCACATAGACATGACAGAGGTGGTCTAAATCCAAGACTTCTTGACTCCGTGTCCAGGCAGGTTATGGAGACATACGGAGCCAGAGTTGGAGTACTTAGAATTATGACTGGTGGTAACATTTGTAATTTCAATAGATATTCCAAGAAGCTCAAAAATGTATAGGTACAATGTGAACTGGAATTATCATTTGCTATGTGGAATTTTTACATAATGTTTTCATCTAACTTTACTGAATAAGTTAAGTGGTGGAAAGATATGATAAGGAATCTACAGACATAAAACCTTTCATTCCTACTATCTAGAATCCACTTAAGGACGTACCTTAAGGACGTCTTTATCATTTAAAAATGTTGTACCTCCTACTTTGGCTTTTACCTCTCTTTGGTGCTGATCTTACCTGCTGTGCCCTTTCATCTTACTGGTCTTAATCCTAGAAGTGATGTCATATTTAGGTTTTATCCTTTTTTTGGCACTTATATGAAATGGTAACAGAGACTTCTTTCAGTGTGTGTGTGTGTGTGTGTGTGTGTGTGTGTGTGTGTGTGTGTGTGTGTGAGATACACTTGGTTATCTTCAAAACCTTGTTTGTACTATTAAGCTATTATTCAAGTTTAAGCCTCAGTCAGATGCTAGCATTGTCATTCATTTGCTATTTTCCTCCCTCCCCAAATTTGGCTTAGATTCTTAGAATCTCAGGATGAGAATTTTAGAGCAAGGAAAAAAATACTTTTGAGGTCACTTAGGTGGACAGTCAAGCTTTTTTTTTCACATTCAAGGAAATAGAAACTCAGGCTTTGATTTGCCTAAGATCGCATAGCTACTTAGAGACAAAGTTATTCTACAACTAGAACTTTATATTATTTATAAATTAACTATACTTTTATTATCCCAGTTCAATAAAAGGAGGCAGCTTTGGCTAATTAATGAAGAAACATTATTTGCTAAATTTACTAAACTTCTCAGTGCCTTCTAGAAATTCAGAAAGTAGATAAACTTTGTCATATATCATGCTACCCTTTAAATCATGTTGTCAAGTTAGAAATATAACTAGTTAAGATACTTGTGATTTCAATGGCTGTTCCAAGAAGTTCAAAGATTTATAGGTATTATGTGAATTGGAATTGTCATTTACTATGTGGAATTTTTGCAGGATGCTTTCATCTAACCTTACTGATTAAGTTAAGTGGAGGATTTCCTTGTATAGCAAAACTAACTTAACAGCAACAGACTAAAATGGCTGTTAGAATTATTAGGTAAAAGGGTAAGATAGGCTCAGAAAACTGAAGCAAAATCAGTTGTTTTTTAAATTTGTGAGTTTGCCTATGGGAGTTCTCCAAATTTAGCTTAACCAAGTCCCACCACTATGCTTTCCAGTCATCTTCATGACTTCTACCTTCAGCTTTCTGGCACTACAGCTCTCATTTTGAACTGCTGGATGGGGATAGTATCCAGAAATCTAGCCTGACCTAAACCTATTGCTATCTGGACATCTTAGTAAAATGCTGAAGCATATGCCCTTTGCCTTCCCTCTTCATGTTTATTTGTGGGAATTGTATCAAATTAATACTATCAGGCCTAAAGTAATCATGTCAGTCATACAACCTATGATTCCATTCAAAACACTATTCATGTTACCTGCCAAAACATTTCTCAATATATGTTGCCTATGATTATTAGAAACTTCTTGAGTGCAGGGGATGTCCTGTCATTTTTATAGAACAATATCTAGTGTAGAGCAAATGCTTAATAATGCTTTTAATTCATTCACCAAGGGGACTTTTTGGCATGGAAAATCCCTCTACCTTTATAAAAGAGCTTGTGGACTCAGAGTGATGCATGAGCATTTATAGGTTAAGCCAATTACAAATGGTCGCACATTTAGAATGTGTCAGAGGCAGGAACTGAAACCTGTTTTCCTTATTTCAAGGTCAGCTCTCTAGCCATTATCTACTGGCTCTGAAAGGTTAAGTGACTTTATTAATAGGCTATGAAATTCATTATTTTCTAGCTTTGCTAAATGTTCCAGTGCCTTCAGGAGCTCATAGAATAGACAAACTTTTCTCTTTATTATGCCACACTTTAGACTGTTTCTTGTTTGGTTGGAAGTACGGAATTTCCATGTATGGCAGAGCTGACCTGTCAAGGATGCTTACTGGATCTTTTGGTCAAAGGATAGTATAGATTCAGAAGGCTGAATCTAAATCAGATAATTTTTTTTTTTTTTAAATTTGTAAGTTTATCTGGGAGTACTCTATGAGAAAGAGAGAGAGAGACCTATATATTGTTCCCAATATTCACTGTGCTTGGTGCAGAAATGGTATTTACTATTAAGAGTTAGGCTAAAAGAATTCTGGTTCAGGAGTACTTCAGGATCTAAAATAAGGACTCACCCAAATATAAATTCCAAATATAGTTTTAAACTCTCAGTATCAACTATGAACTAAAAAAATGTTTGTTGTTGTTAGTAACAGATAGGCATAGGACTCTACTTTATATGTCCAGGGGTAGAGAGTCATTGGAAGCTCTTAAACAAGGAATGACCTAAAAGAAATGTCTTAGGAAAGCAGTATTTATTAAAATGGATTAAGAAAGTGAGAGTTTAGAGTCTAGTAGATTAGCATAAACTATTATAATAATTCAACTGTGACATGTGTCTGCTCATTAAAATGTTTAAGAATGGGAACCCAAATATTACCTAATATAAGGACATAGTGATATAATTGAGCCTTCTCTGGCTGCTGTTTTCTTTACAACACTTAAAGCCTGTCATGCTGGCCTTCTCAGTAGCATGTAAAGCCATGCATTGTGCTGTGTAGGCCATGTGCAAAACTTTCTAGTTTTCAAGAATTGTATAGTTACCATGTGGCCAGATTTGTATAAAGATATGCTTTTCTTCTCCTTCTCATATTTTATTAAAATAAATCTATTTTTTCCCACAAGAAGTAAGTAAACTTATGTTTATGATTATATTTAATAACTGTATTTGATTTTAGAAAACATCTATTAGTCATATAAGCTCTTATTAATATAAGAGCCCCAAAATTTATATAATTTTTACTGTATTCCAGATATCATGCTATTAAGAGATTTATAATTATAATCATGTTTTTTTTTTTTTTTTCTCACAATAACCATTGGAGGTATGTTTTATTATTATCCTCATATAATAGGATATGACAAGGAATTTGAGACAAGGAAATTAAGGTGAACAGAGGTTAAGTGAATTTTGGGGTAGCTAGTAAGTGTCTGAGTCCAGATTTGAACTCAGTCTTCCTGACTTCCACCTAGTTGTCTAGATGATTTGAGGCAAAATGGCAACAACTCATTGAATTTGTTTGGTTTGGTTTTCCTAGTGAGTTTCCTTCTTCCTCCCTCTCTCTTTTTGTCCCTTCTCCCTCCCTCCCTCCCTTCCTTCCTTCCTTCATTCCTTCCTTCCTTCCTTCCTTCCTTCCTTCCTTCCTTCCTTCCTTCCTTCCTTCCTTCCTTCCTTCCTTCCTTCCAGATACAAATTTGCCAATCAACAACTCATCTGTAATTTATAGTCTTGGAGAGTGCTTGGGAGTACTGAGAAGTCAAGTGAGTTGTCCATGGTCTTAAAGCTTGTTGGAACATGACTTGAATCCCACATTTTCTTATTCAAAGGCCAGGTCATTGCAATATAGTAAATTTAATTCATGATGATGATGATGTATTTAGCATTTTATTATATGTAAAATAATTTAAATAGAACCTGATTTTTAGTTGCAGAAAAGAGATGCGAGAGAGGGTGTATTATATTAAACATGGTACTTTGAAATTATTACTTTTATGACTAGACTATAAACTCCCTGAAGGAAGGGAACTTCATTATTTATCTCTGTATCCATCTCAGTGACTAGAATATGACTTTGATGGAAGAGTTGTTTCATAAATGTTTCTTAGAATCTGAAGTTATACAGACATTATCAAGGAAGAACATTTCACATTATCTTTGCTTCATATAACTCTGAATAGATAGATTTCATGACCGTTAACAGGAGAGGCAAGGACAATAAATCATTAGTGGCTTCTTACATTACTGATTTTTTTTCTTCAGCCCCTATATCTACATCATCATCTCTCCTCATTTATAGAAACAAAGGCCCAGCAGACAAGAGTTTAATAATCAGATTTTTCTCTTGACTATGAGACCTCATTATTCTCGCTCTCTCTCTCTCTCTCTCTCTCTCTCTCTTTTTTTTTTTTTACTTAGTCCCATTTTATTTTATTTTATTTTATTATTTTATTTATTTATTTTTTAAAAATAACTTTTTATTGATAGAACTCATGCCAGGGTAATTTTTTACAACATTATCCCTTGCATTCACTTCTGTTCTGATTTTTCCCCTCCCTCCCTCCACCCCCTCCCCGAGATGGGAAGCAATCCTTTACATGTTGAATAGGTTACAGTATATCCTGGATACAATATACATGTGCAGAACCAAACAGTTTTCTTGTTGCACAGGGAGAATTGAATTCAGAAGGTATAAATAATCCGGGAAGAAACAAAAATACAAGCAGTTTATATTCATCACCCAGTGTTCTTTCTTTGGGTGTAGCTGCTTCTGCCCATCTTTGATCAATTGAAACGGAATTAGCTCTCTTTATCAAAGAGATCCACTTCCATCAGAATACATCCTCAAACAGTATCATTGTTGAGATATATGATGATCTCCTGGTTCTGCTCATTTCACTTATCATCAGT
Organism: Antechinus flavipes; assembly: GCF_016432865.1. NCBI lineage: Eukaryota > Metazoa > Chordata > Mammalia > Dasyuromorphia > Dasyuridae > Antechinus > Antechinus flavipes. The sequence goes on from NC_067402.1 coordinate 71,406,623, forward strand.
TCATGTAAGTCTCGCCAGTCCTCTCTGTATTCATCCTGCTGGTCATTCCTTACAGAACAATAATATTCCATAACATTCATATACCACAATTTACTCAACCATTCTCCAATTGATGGGCATCCATTCATTTTCCAGCTTCTAGAAACTACAAACAAGGCTGTCACAAACATTTTGGCACATATAGGTCCCTTTCCCTTCTTTAGTATCTCTTTGGGGTATAAGCCCAGTAGAAACACTGCTGGATCAAAGGGTATGCACAGTTTGATAACTTTTTGAGCATAGTTCCAAATTGCTCTCCAGAATGGCTGGATGTGTTCACAATTCCACCAACAATGTATCAGTGTCCCTGTTTTCCCACATCCCCTCCAACATTCCACATTATCTTTCCCTGTCACTCTAGCCAATCTGACAGGTGTGTAGTGGTATTTCAGAGTTGTCTTAATTTGCATTTCTCTGATTAATAATGATTTGGAGCATATTTTCATATGTCTATAAATAGTTTCAATTTCTTTGTCTGAGAATTGTTTGTTCATATCCTTTGACCATTTATCAATTGGAGAATGGTTTGATTTCTTATAAATTAGAGTCAATTCTCTATATATTTTGGAAATGAGGCCTTTATCAGAACCTTTGACTATAAAAATATTTTCCCAGTTTATTGTTTCCCTTCTAATCTTGTCTGCATTTGTTTTGTTTGTACAAAACTTTTCAATTTGATATAATCAAAATTTTCTATTTTGTGGTCAATAGTGATCTCTAGTTCTTCTTTGGTCATAAATTCCTCCCTCTTCCACAGGTCTGAGAGGTAAACTATCCTATGCTTTTCCAATTTATTTATAATCTCATTCTTTATGCCTAGGTCATGAACCCATTTTGACCTTATCTTGGTGTACATTCTCAACTCTTTCTCTCATTTTACATGTTGGTTTTACTGCACATCCATGCTAGGAACCCTCCAAATTACTGGAAAAATTTCAAGAATTTGGACTTTATTTTAGGTTTGAGTTTCTGAGTCAAAAAAGCCTGCATGGCTAAAGAATGAGCTTCTGTGTTTCTTAACTCTATCGATATCTCATTTTTCTTTCTTAGTACTCCATGTTTTTTATAGCTCTTATGAAATATTCCCATGAGGACAGTAAACATTTTTATCAACTACATTTTTAACAGGTTAAAAAAAAGCAACCACATTTTAAGAACTTAGTCAAGCTGACAAAGTCAATGCCTGGACATTTTAGTCTCAGGAATCAGAGATTAATGTAGTAATTATTGTGTGTGTTACAACTAGGATATAGATCAATGTTATGCTTACAAACAGTAGACACAAATTCATTGTTCTGCATTCACTTTCTCTAGTTGATCAGGAAAACATGCACATAGATAGAGTTGGCATTATTTCATGAAATAAATTGCAATAAGTTAAAAAAACCTCATACTTTGTTATTGATAGCAGTGATCATTACATCAAAATGATTATTTTAGGTTAATAAAATTTCTGTGCATCTTCATTAATCACTAAATGGAGAGATTTATGAGCTTTGGAAACCCTTAAAAATATAACTGTGTCAGAGAAGAAGATAATGTTTATAAATGTAAAACAATTCTGACAATCCTTTTTGCTGGAACCCATATCATTGTTATATAGTATTATTATAAATTAGAATAACGAAGCAATTTCTCAATGAACAAATCTTTATTAAATGCCTGCTATATGTCAGGCACAGTTCTATATACTTGGGAAAAATGAAACAGTTCTTACTCTCAAGTAATTTGCATCCTTTGGGGGAAGACAATATTCACACACCATCCAAACATATACTTAGAAAACATAAAACAAATGTAAGGGAATTTTGAAGAGGGCATTAGCAGATGAGATCAGAAAAAGTCTGATAGATGAGATGGTATTGGAGCTTAATTCCAAGAATTTACTGGATTTTCATTTTCCCATTCCACCTCACATTTATCACCATATAAATGACTTTTATATATGTACATATTTGTGCGTGTTTGTATGTGTTATAGATATTTGGGCAGATCTAATGAAACCTATTGATCTCTCATCAGAATAATGTTTTAAATATGTATCAAATGCTAAATTTTATAAGAGGGTACTGAATATCAAGATATATATGCTTTCCCATCCAAAATGATGGAGGGCTGAATGCCTTTTTTTTTTTTTTTTTTTTTTTTTTTTTTTTTAACAGACTGCTTGGCTATCCATATATCTGAAGTTAAGAAGTGCTGATATAGAGGGAATGTAACTTAGCACTTTAGCCTAGCATTTCAACTAGAGTTTAGGACTTTTCTCCCTTAGTGTGTATAGTTATAATTGAAGTAGAAACTTGCATTTTCATGTATCTAACCAAAGCATCTTGGATAATAATTGTGTTTGTAGACTATAAAGAAAATAATTTAATAGCCAAATAATTTTTTAAAGGTTAAAAAAAAAAAAAACTTCAGCACCAATACAGTAGATAGCTTGAGTAGGTTATTAGTCTTTAGTGTTATAAATTCCAACATAATGTATAACTATAGTATAGGTTATTAGTATTTAATAATTTAATTCAGTTCAATAATCATTCATTAAGTATCTACTATGTTCTAGATACTTTTCTAGGCAACAAAAATAGAAAGGCAATAGTCATTCTTAATAAATTATTGAAGAAGCCATGGATGATGTAGCTGAAAACTTGCATAACATATTAACTCATTCAAAAGTCTTACAGAAGGTGGAGGAGAAACAATTGGCTTATGGATTAGGAAACTGAATAGAACTATTCCAGCTGATGTAATCAGCTACTATGATTTAGAATTGTTGGTTTTCCATTCACTCCCTTGAGTAGTAAGAAATAATTCATATTTATCAAATGTTTAAAGATTGAAAAAGAACTTTCAAAAATATTCCTCTCTCCCTCCCTCCCTCCTTCCTTTCCTCCCTTCTTTTCTCCCTCCTTCCCATCTTTTCTCCCTTCCTCTCTCCCTCCCTCCCTGCCTTCCTCTCTCTCTTCCTTCTTTCCTTCCTTCCTCTCTTCCTCCCTCTCTTCTTTTTCTTCTTCTTCTTTTTTCTTCTTTATAGATAATTATATATATATATATAATATACATATATATTATATAAACACAACTAAAGTTATTGTTAGTTATGTTTACAGATAGGGAATTTGAATACCTATGGTAACAAGCTAATTTTTTTCCTGAAGCATGATATGAACTCAGATTTTCTAACTTTAAATCCTATCTTCTTTTTATCGCACCATGTTGCCTCTCATATGAAATTCTGATCTTATTCTAATGCTGCTTTTATTTTAGTCATAAGGATATGAAGTTTAGAAGTCAAGCATTCAACAGAGAGAGAGAGAGAGGTAGATAAAATTAAACCATGGATAACTTCAGTAAGGATAGAATAAGATGAGATCAATTTCAAAATAGTGTAAAAGAGAAAATCTATGTTCCACTTATTGCTTCTAGAAGTTGAGTGGCATTCTGTTGATAGCTTATCTTAAGAAGTTTGGTGCTCAAATGTTTTCTTAACATTAGTCTGTCGAGCATAATGTTGTTTTCTGTCCATATAGAATCTATAATTTAGAGGATAGAACTGATTCAGTGGATTCTTCCTAGATATGAGGGATATTGTGAATGAAGAAACACTTTACATGCCTGGCTATTATTTATGTTGTATTTAACAGTTTTACCCTATATATGTAAGCCTTATTATTCCATTTCTTGTCATTTGTTATCAATATCAAGGTTGTTCTTGCAGTGTTGCAGGGTGTCAAGTAATTATTTAGGTGTCTAGGAAAAATAGATATTAAAAAAAAGATTTCAAACAGCATTTGTGCTGGTAATTCTAAGCATAATGTTCATGGATCTATCTTATATATCATGGGAAGAACCATTTCTTTATTCTCTAGGTGAACAGATTGACTTAGAAATTGATTTATAACCTTGGCATGCTTTGTAGGCATAAAACATATTGTCGGGCTTCCTTTTGCTAAAACGTGTTCTTTGTTCCAGCCAGCCAGACTTCTGGTCTGTCTCCTGATTATGACACTCCATCAACCACTTTTGTACCCTTGTATAAGCTGCCTCTCATTTCTGGAAAGCTCTCCCTTTTTACTTCTCTCTCTCAGATTTTCTAACTTCTTTCAGGGCTCACTCAGTTAGCACCTCTCACATGACATCTTTCTTAAATTAATTGCTAATGGTCTCCCCGGTTTTATTTTGTATTTATTTTCTACTATTGTTCCTCCCTATTCCTATAAGCAGTAAAACATAATCCCATTCATAGTGGGAACTTTTTTTCATTTTCATCTTTGCATAGCATCATATCTTGCAAATAGTAGATCTTTAAGAGTTGCTTGATGAATTCAACTGAATAAAATGGATCACAGGAGATATATTCTCATATAGGAAATAAAATGCTGGATATATACTAAAAACTCTTGTAACATGAATTCTGGATTTAAGTGAATTATTTAAACTGTTGAAGCAAGAGTTCTAGGATTCATTTACTAATATCTCTATGAGTTCCATTTTCTTGTGTTCTTTCTTCTAATATTTGTATTTAGCAAATCCCCTCCATTTCCAATTCAATAAAATATACTCACAGAAACATTTATAATTAAACATTTATAATAAATAATTATAATTAAAAATGTATAAATAAATTTATAATTTGCATTGTTCACATGCAAGTACCAAATGTTGGTTCTTGTGAAATGCCTCAGTTAACTGATAGCTTGAATGGACAAAGGAAGAATCCAATAGGAACAAAAAGTAAAAGTTGAATTTGAAAGTGGCATTTCTCCCACTGGAAGTGTCACATAAGTCACATGATGATATATCCAACTTCAGTTTTTGCTATATCATATCTTACATCTGACATGAAATGAGAGCTTTAGTCTTTCTACTCCTTTGATTCTTTTCCCATATGTCAAAATAAAAGTCAGCAGGGGAGGATAAGAAAGTTTCCCAAATACATACATTCCACTATTATCCTCCCTATAAGACTGACCAGCACATGCCTGTGACATAAAAGTAAGGAGAGTTAATACGTATCAAAAAGTTGGTTACCAGGCAAATAGGAAGCTGCAGCTTATTGAACACTTCTCTTTAATGAGCCAGTAGCAGGCACAAAAACAGAAAAAAATAGACCTCAAAGAGGATCTATATCAGGCGATTGGTACAGTGGGAAAGGCTAGAGAAGTCTCTAACCAGAGGCTGGGTGATCACTTGTCAGAGATATAGCAGAGGGGATCATGCTGCAAGCACAGCTTGACCTAGGATGCCTTTTTTCTATGACAGAATTCTTATAAAGAGGCAGAATAAGAAATGGAGAGGGATGAGGAATGAGATGAGGGATTTTGTCTTAATTCTGATTTCATCTAACTACATGATCTTGGCAAAAAGCATTTGTTTTTTTTGTGTTTTGGATTCTTCCAATAAATGATTGAAATGGTTAGATATGTTGAATGTCTTTTCTAGCTTTAAAATCTGACATCTTTGTGATGTTTCAACTTTGTGAAGCAGTTTTCCTTGCTTCATTTGACCTCTAAACAGAAAATAAGCAACTCAAATATTCAGTTAGAGCAATTTGTGAAACAAATGTCTTCTAGTTCAATCCCCTTACTTTTAACAGATGAAGAAACCTGGCAATTGACTTGGCAAATGCTGTAAGTTTTAGAGGTAGTATTTGAATCCTTATCTATCTCCTTTTTCTTTCCCACTCCTTCATCTTTATGCCATTTCTTTGAGATGATCTCCAACCTAATTTACATATATCTTGACTGTGTAGAATGATTTATATGTGGCCTCCTATTAGAGCATGAGTTTCTGAGAGCTAATAGTTTTTATTGTTGTTTAATTTGTTGTCTTTCTTTGTATTTATAGTGCTTAGCACAATTCATGGTGCTTAGTAGGGAGTGAATAAAATTCTGGTTGACTAGACTTATTGGCAAAATAACTTTTTCTGGATTGTAGCATAGTTAGATGCTAGAGAAATGGCTGAGCATTCTCTTTGAAACTATTAGAAATGAGTAGCCACCTCTTTGGGGATTTGTAAAGGGGAAATCCCTGCCTGAAGGCAGAGATGAACTAGTTGAGGGTTTTCCTGCAGCTATATGATATTATGAACCATAGAATTTAACTCTAAAGTCACTGTTGTAATTCATATTCCTGGTCAGATACTTACCAATGACTGATGATAATCATTGTGGTGAGGTTAGTCTGTTTTATTTTCATTGATGATGGGAAGGTTGGACAAATACTTGTATACATTTTTTTTTTCATAGAGAGATTAGGTATATAAATTATAAGAGAGTAAAATATCTAGCCAAAAAGGTAGATGGACACGATCTTGGTAAAGATATTCCAGTTTTAACTCTTTTAATGCATCAATCTTGTGTTAGCAGTATCAGTAGTGAAATATGTAGAAACTATTGGAGAAAAATCATAAAACCTCTCTATGAAAGACTTGATAAGCAATTGGTTCCCTAAAAACTCTTGGGTAGCTTCTGGCTTATTTCCTTTACTGCTTTGTTACTCTTATTCATGTAATGAAATATTGCATTTGCATGGAGGTCTGATAAAATGTCATAGTTCTCAGTATTGTTTTAAAAGTAATATTTATTTTGCCCTAAAATAAAACATAAAATAGAATTGGAGTTATGTATTCCCGATGTTTGAACTTGTTTAGCATTATATCCTGTCAGTAATGTTTTATGCTCTATTAAAACAATCTTGCTATTTGAGAAAATTAAAAGCATCTATCCTACTTTGAATATCTTTCTTATTTTAATTTCTTTTTAACATAAAAGTATAAAAAGTGACTTTGCAACTCTTTGAGTATAATCACCACAAATATTAAATAACAGAAAAACAAATTAAAATACATATATTGAAGAATATTTCTTTAGCTTGCTAGTCCTGTGCTAATTGTTTCCAAAATTGCATATCATTCAATACTGAAACATGGTTTTAGCAACACATATTTGTACTGTTGTATCTCATGAGCTCCCAAGAATAAAAAATGGCTCTTATCACATTAGTTGCTAATAAATGGAAATATAATTTCTCTAAAATGATAGCACTATTTTTTTCAAATGGGAGCATGCTTTGTATATATTAAAACATAATAGTTCCTATTCTGATAATAAAGAACATATTCAAAAATATATGGTATTTTGCCTGATGCCCCTTAAAAAGACACATTTTTTCAAAGCCCTTAATACTTTGTAATGGCTTTTAAATGATAGTTAATACATTATTAATAGAATGTAAAAATGCAAAAAATGTTATATGTTGGATTACTGGCTTTATTGCTTTGTTCCATATGATTTGGGAAAGTTTATTTTCTTAATCAGCTAAATGAACAGTAGTAAATCAAGAGAATGAAGCCATTTTCTTATTTGCATTGTGATATGTTATATAGTTAAAAATCTCATAAAATTGATGGGACATAAGTATTACTGTAATATTCATTGGTAGAATAATTGATTTGGAGATTTTTCAAGTATCATAAAATATTTTTGTTCTTATCCAGTGTAATTTGCATGAGAAAAGAATATTGTAGGTAATACCCACACAAGCATATATTTATATATTCATATATATCTATATATTAACATATATATATATATTTGTATATACACACATTAATCACAATACATACACATAGATGTACATGTACCATAGATACACAGGGCTCCTCAAAAGCTCAGTCACACTTTTAAACCATTAATTAGCTGTTAAATATTTAGTTAAACTATTAAAAATTAATAGTATACTGAGACTTTTAGGACATAAATAATTTGCAGATTATAGATATACTATTTCCTTTCCCCACACTGACTCTACTTCTTGTGAATGGAGCCAAGGTCATTTCCAACCAAAGTATCACCTAGAGCCCTCAATAAAGCACTGTGAAACCTTCAGAATATTTATACCTGGGCATGATAGTCTCAAGAAGTAATTTTCTGTGTCAATTATTCTTGAACAAGGAACCAAGAATAAAGGAGAAATTTTTCTAGATCAAAGACCAGCTCTCTCTGGGTAACAATCAACTAAGTTCCAGGTAAATAGATATGGCAGGAGATGTGTCCAAGATTTGGAAATAAAGGTGGCAAGATCAGAATATACATTAGTCAGTCAAAAATCATTAATTAAATGCCTATTTGATAGAAACATCATACATTGCATCTTTCTACATCTGCATAAAAATCCAGAGGATAAACTAGCCATATTCCAATTTTCATTGTCTCCTTTCCCTACTCATTTCTTCAAATGCAAAATGATTTCTACATAAAAGAATTTTTAATATTGGGGCAATTTTTACTTCTAATGCTAAATGGAAAATTCAAAAGCACACATCACTGTCTCTGCCACACCTATACAAGTCAAACTGGGTTACTTGCTCTGCCTTAAACTCAGGAATTCATCTCCAGTATACTTTTTATAAGTTGTTCCTCTTGCTTGGAATGAATCTTTTAAATCTCTAAGTTCCATTAAGCCCCAAGCCAAGTGCCACCTTTCTTAATTTTCATAGTTTTTAATGTTCTTTCCTTCTTTTGGATTACTTTGAATTTTTGTATCTGAATATGTACTGCATCCTCTGAGTTTTCTGAGGTTCATTGACAGTGCCACTGGCTTGGTATCTCCTAGATAGACTATGTGGGAAGTTGAATTTAAAACTATAACTTTTAAGATTTCAAGTATAATTGTTTTTCCACTCTAGCCCTATTGACACTTTCAGCAGATCTCCCTTTCTGAAATTGTACTTAATTGTTTTTTTTCCTTTGTTAATAGAGGGGTTTTATAGCAGAGGAACATGGTTATGATGTCTAAATCATTGATTTATAGCTGGACAGGACCTTAGAACACATTTAACTTCATTATACCCATGTGGAAATGAGGTTCAGAAAGTTAAGGAACTTGACCAAGATTAGATAGGCTCCTGATTATAAGTAAAGGAGGGAGGATTTTTAAATGTGATTCTCTGGCTATATAGGATGTTGCCTTTTCCTTAGTATTAAGATGAATGGACCCAGTGATTCATTCTGATAACATGCAACATGATCTTTCTTCATAGTTCACCACCTCTACTTGTAGAGGAGAGAAGTGTATTTTCATCATTAGTCCTCTGCTTGTCATGCCATTGAATATGAAAACTGAAGTATTTTAGTGATGTTTTCAAAAAATATTTTTTCTATAGTTACAAAAATAAATCTTACTGTTCTACAAATAGTGTAACTATGTTGGAAGAGAAGTGAAATGAGTAATAAAGTGCACCACTGCTATTGATTTAATTATTTTGCTATTATGCACATTTAATGAGAACTTATAATGTGAGAAAAATGGCATGTTTTGCACCTTTATCTATCCCAGGGCACTCATGTCTTTCTCAAATGTGTCATAAAAATTTGGGGACAGCAGAAGTATGGACTAAACCTACACAGTAATACAAATGGGATTTGATTTAGAAAATGGGAGTTTGTCCTGACAGGGCTGCTGATGTGGACAAATGATCCCAGATCAAGCTTTTATGGTAAATTTGGGCTAGTACTGCCCTTAGGACAGGATTTGATTCTTTAGTGAGAGTCTTGTGTCCCCACTTGCCAAGTGTTTGTGTCCCAGATGAGGAGAAGTAAGGCTATAAAATCTGATGTTATGCTGTATACAGTTTCACCAACGTGACCAAATGAACTCATTAGACCACAGTGCCCAATTCAGCTGACTGTGCCTGCTTTCCAGAAAGCAGCATGTACACTTGGGAGCTTAAGAACACACATTTATTTTTCAGCAGGTCTGTAGACACATTTTAATTAAGTCCCTGCTCCACCTTCCAGCTCCTTCTAATCCCAGACCCACAGCTGATCTGGGTTGGTTTGCAGTCACTGGTTCAGAGGTAAATTCAGTCCAGGTTGGATCCAAAACCATGTTATTACAGTTGAAGGCAAGTATGCTTAGGCATTCCATTAATCCATACCACAATGAGTCCAAACACAGTCATATGCTGGCCAGAAACAAACCAACAAACATATAGTTCAGCCCACAGCAAACTTCTTGATTACAAGTTCTAATCAGTTATTCTTCTGGTTGTAGGTAACTGCTTACTGCAGAATGATTGAGGGTGAGGGGATGTAGTGGGTGTGTGCTTATGCAGGATATTATATACTTTTTTTTATAATGTTTACCCTTAATTTAATTAGTTTGGAATAATAACCCTAAAAGTTCTTTAAAAATTCAACGTAGTTGCAGGCATGTATTATTATTTTGTGATGTATATCAAGGAGATGAACATCTGGTTAAAAGAATATAAAATGAGATACACTTGAAATCTATTTTTGTGAATTTGACCCTTCCTAGCATTGCAACTGCCTTTTATTACCCCAAGTGTCCCTTGGGTCATTTCAATTCCCCCCCTCCAAAAAAGTGATTAGTGTATTAGCATTCACTCGTATTTTTATGACTACCATGCTTCCCAAAAAGCATGTCTTATTTATTTGAACTCTTCAGGATAGAGGGGAAGACTGCTCAGTAAGAGAATGATGGCAGCTATACTCTGATTTTTCTCTCTTAATTGAGGGAGGAATATAGGAAGGCAGAAGCTAAAGAAATCTCTTTACTATTATAGTCTCATTTTGTTATTTTTAAGTGGTTGCAGTTGTTGCCCCAAGTCTTTTTGTGAAAGGTCTCACGAAGGTCAGGACCATGGAGATGGCCCAGGGAAGCTACCTTCAGGAAAAGTGATGTTGAGATGTGCAATTGGCTAATAACGTTGACAAGAATAGAGAGAGTTATAGGAGAAAAACATGAAGGGTGTAGAAATCAGTCTGTGAGGGTAAATCATGGCCTTCTGAATCACTGTCTAGATATGTGAAAATGAAGAAGAGAAAATTAATTAGCAGCAAATCTATCAGGAGATTGATTTGGTGCCTGGAGTAATTAGCCTTTTGCTCTAAACCCAGCTGTCCCTGCTTAACACTGGCTATGCCTTTCTGCCCAGTTAATGAATTCTCCTGACCTCACACCAGATCTATGTCTCAATCTCTAGCTTCCCAAGCCTGTAGGGTTTTCTTGTTCTGCAGGACTCCTGATGTAGCCTCAAGGAGGTCATGCTCTTCCCTCAGTTACTAATAAGGGGAAGCTTTCCTAGCAATGCAGAGAAGACCAAATCAGAAATTTTGGGGCACAGGTGGTGCTGAATAGAGGCTAATCGGGAAATCTAATATTGCATATTCCCAATTATATGACTTTTGGGGCAATGTGACCCATTAAGGTAGTTTGATTGTCATATTGCTTTTAGGCTGCTTATTGTCTTGTTAAAACAAAGTATTAAAATTAATTTTTGTTTAAGAATCTCATAACACTTGAGCATATATAGGGCTCTGCATTGGGAATTATTTGTAAAATTGAATTTATTTTTGATGCACACTGAAGTTCCATTTTAATGTAGGTATTAATTTTAAAAAGGAATTCCCTTTTAGAAGAGTAGCCAAACCCAAGATGGGAGGATCTATCCAAAAGTACTTATGTATTTATCTATATGGGTTTTTATGTATTTATCTATAAGTATTTTATATAATTTGATATTTATTTATGTATTAAATTATTGTCTACTTATTGTATCGTATGTATGAAGCACCTCATATGATGGCTTACATTTCTCAAGTTCTCTGACAGAGAATGTTTGGGGATGGTGTGAACTAGAAAAACACAAAAAACACAAAGATATTAAATGTAAATTATGATTCTGGGCAGTAGCAATTAGTGTGTTTTCTACTGGTTTGGCAGAATTTTTATCATCAGGTAAGTTAAATCTTAGATAAGAGATAAGATGTTTGTCCATTTAATTTTTTCACAAAACTTTTGGTTGCCAAGGGAATAATGTACGAGGGATATAGATAACAGATAACTGAAAACTACAGCTAATTAAACACAAGCCTATGAGGAATTTCTCTTGAGTCAGATAGTTTTAATATCTTCATTCCTCAGAAACATATAATGAGAATTACTGGTTTGAATTTCATTTCTTTGTGTTTCTTTCTTTACACACTTGGTGGAGGTGTTAATGATCAGTGAAACTGTCAAAAGGTAGACAGCAGGAGGGAGAAAAGGGAAACAGAAAGCCTGGATAATCCACAAATCGAATGGCTGGTAATCAGCCTATCCTTGAGGACTTAGTTGTAGGAGAGGATGTTCTGCCACTTGATATTCAATGCCAGACAGGTGGCATTGATGTAACTCGTTGAGAAGCCATCTGTGGTGGGTTCAGACCTCACGGAAGATGATGTATATAGAAGATAAAAGAGAATTTCTATTTGGTCTGAACACCTAATGGAAAATAGCGAAACATGATTGCATTTTTATTGTTGGTGTTAAAGCATTGCTAGATACCTACCAAACTTGTAGGTGAAACTGAGAGTTATTGGCACAATCAAGTACTTTAATAGCTGTCTAAGTTTTTACCAGAATTGGAAAAAGTATAATTTATTGAAGGTTTTTTTTTTATTTCCCAGAAGGCAAGTATAAAAAATGTTCCTGATATTTTAATGCTGTAAATATGGTTTGGTAATGTTTTGAAGGAAATATCTTAAATGAATAAATTTAAGCTATTTCCTTCAAAGTGTTACCAAACCGTATTTATAGCATTAAAATTTAAGTTCATATGATTTATGGATTAAAGTCCAACCAACACAATAGTGATAAAAATTGTGACTTTTGCAAGGCACTAAAACATTAGCCCATTTCATTTCTTTTCAATATGTTCTATATTTCTTGACCACCCCCATACCACATACCAATTGTTCTTGTTTTAACCTCTCAAGGAAGTCTTGCTGACAGTCTAAAACCTTTGAAGATAGAAATTATTTCTTTTTTTGAAAAATATGTAGCTTATTAAGACTTTTTTCAATCTTATTTTTTATTATAGCTTTTTATTTACAAGATATATGCATGGGTAATTTTTCAGCATTGACAATTGCAAAACCTTTTGTTCCAATTTTTCCCCTCCTTCCCCTCACCCCTTCCCCCAGATGGCAGGTATACCAATACATGTTAAATATGTATGTTAAGTACTATATATGTGTGTGTATGTGTATGTATACACATACATGACCATACATTTATTTTGTTGCACAAGAAGAATCGGACTTTGAAATAATATACAATTAACCTGTGAAGGAAATAAAAAATGCAGCCAGACAAAAATAGAGGGATTGGGAATTCTATGTAATGGTCCAGACTCATTTCCCAGAGTTTTTTTGCTGGGTGTAGCTGGTTCTATTCATTACTGCACTATTGGAACTGATTTGGTTCATCTCATTATTGAAGAAGGCCACATCCATCAGAATTGATCATCATATAGTATTGTTGTTGAAATATATAATGATCTCCTGGTCCTTCTCATTTCACTCAGCATCAGTTCATGTAAGCCTCTCCAGGCCTTTCTGAAATCATCCTGTTGGTCATCTCTTATAGAACAATAATATTCCATAATATTCATATACCACAGTTTATTCAGCCATTCTCCAATTGATGGGCATCCACTGGAAAATAGTTTCCAGTTTCTGGCCACTGCAAAGAGGGCTGCCACAAACATTTTTGCACATGTGGGTCCCTTTCCCTTCTTTAAGATCTCTTTGGGATATAAGCCCAACAGTAACACTGCTGGATCAAAGGGTATGCACAATTTGATAACTTTTTGAACATACTTCCAAATTGCTCTCCAGAATGGATGGATGTATTCACAATTCCACCAACAATGTATCAGTGTCCCTGTTTTCCCACATCCCCTCCAACATTCTGCATTATCTTTCCCTGTCATTCTAGCCAATCTGACAGCTGTGTATGGTATCTCAGAGTTGTCTTAATTTGCATTTCTCTGATTAATAATGACATGGAACATCGTTTCACATGGCTAGAAATAGTTTCAAAGAAATTATTTCAAGGACATTCTTTTTAAAGTTATCTTTAATTGCCAGATAAATATAGATTAAAATTTAAACAGTATATCAGAAATGGTTTCTCTTCTGTTCAACTGGAGAATTTCTTGCTGGATTCAAATATCTTTGCAAAGTGTTTGGGTTAATATGCACTTTCTGAATTGTAAACAGACTAGATTGTTATTGCTCATTTTAAGGAAATACTTTTGATTTAAAATACATTCAACCAGGATGGCAGATTTTGTGGAGAAGATTCTACTATTTCCTCAACTCTCTCTCACATCTCAAAATTCTCAGAATTAGGGCAGCTAAGTAGTGAAGTGAATAGAGCACCAGCCCTGATTTCAGGAGAACCTGAGTTTAAATCTGACCTCAGACACTTAACACTTCCAAGCTATGTGACCCTGGGCAAGTCACCTAACCCCAATTACCTCAGGGGGGAAAAAAAAAAAACAAAAAACAAAAAACAAAAAAAAACCTCAGAATCATGGATTTCTCTACTTGTGACTTCTTTCCATTGTCTGTCCTGTTTTGCCATATGGCGAAACAAATCAAGAACTTTGAAAAACATTTCATTTTGACTCTTTGGAAAACTACATTCTTTTTTTGTTTACATTCCTTTATATTATATTATATTTTAATCATGAAATGATAAATAGTCCATATCACCCCTTATAAAGACTATTCTTTTTAGTATTCTAGAAAAGAAAATCAAAATCATATATTCTCAATTCCTCACATAGCTGAGCATAAATCTCATTTTTTAATGCATTTATATTAAATTGGTTACACGACATACGTGACCTCTTAGTTTAGTTAACTTCCATAGTTTAGGCAACACCTAGTCCCTTTTTCTTTATTTCTTTTTTATTTAAGGTAGCTAGAAAAGGTGAAATCACAATCAGCCCCTGACAGGAACAGGAAGTCCAGCAAGTCAAAACATTACTTCCATGGATTGGTTGAATTTAGTCTGGTGTCAGAAATACATGTTTTTACCTGTATCATCCACAATGAAAACATGCAGTCTAATTCATTGGACTGTGGTCTTGGGATAATGTCAGTGCAGTAGAATTTGCCAAAAGCAGTACCAGACAAAGAGATCAAAAGGACAACTACTGGAGTATATACACTGAGACAGGATTTCTAAAAAAAAAAAAAAAAATGTTTTATCTCACACAGTTTAACACACAACACTGTTGTTGTGAAAAGAGGAAAAGCAAATGTTAAGAAGAACTAAAGCTTGACACCTATAAAGAATGAATAATGTGGAACATAACAAGTCATCTTGTCAAGACCTGCACGAAACCGCACCTTTTAACAAAAGTAAAGGATAGGCCTCTTGTCTATTTCCTTAAAAAACAGTTTTAATCTTCCTTGGGTATATTCTATAGAAAGTTGTCAAAGGCTTATGACTTCAACAGAAGTTTAAAAATGTCAGAAATTTATCTTAAAGTCATCATTTTAAAGGTTCTAGTTAGAGAAATAAACGGAATTAAGAGCTATATTTTTGTTTCAAATTTTGAAGTAAACATAGAAAATGTTTTTAAAGACATACTTCCTGCTGCTTTTGTCTTTTCCTATTACATTATCCTGAATTTCTTTTCTCACAGTGGGATTTCAAATTAATTTATAATTATACACACTCAGAGGGGATGAGAAAGAAATGACCTAATTATAGACCAAATGGATACCCTCTGGCTAGCATCCAATTACTCAAAGCTACTAAGGCAAATGATGGCTTCTATCCTGTCTTGGGTAGATTTAGTGGTTACTCTGCCAGTAAAAACTGCTAATGGTTCAAATGTGCCCCTGTTTAAATATATAAAAAGGACAAATTTAGATGAGAAATAAAACAAAAACTGAAAATGAGTATAGGATAGACACTTCCCTAGATCCTCATATACATAAGCCCATACTGTGAGCAACTAGGAAGGAAAAATAGCAGAAGGTTTTAATGGTGCCTCTATAGCCAAGTAGATCCTAATTAGTTACAATTAAGCTGCCAGTGAATAATAGCTATAGTGACATGGAAGATGAAAATGCACATTTCTGATATATTTCCCATCATATTTTTCTCTTTCCCTTTCTCTTTCCTTCCTCCTCCCCCTCTCTTTCTATCTGTCTCTCTCTTTCTGTCTATCTCTGTCTCTGTCTTTGTTTCTCTTTCTCTGCCTTTACTCTGTCTGCTCTGTTTCTCTCTCTCCTCCCCCCCTTGATCCCTTCCTCCCTCCTTTCACATGTGTGTGTGTGTAAGAGATATTTTGTCTAAAAATGGAAGTGAAATAAAAATAATTAATGTCTGTGGTGACTAAGAAGAATGCTCTTTTTTGATTACTTTTCTTCCTATTTTCTGTATGATTTAGTCTCAGAAGAATATTTTTATTTTGTTTTATTTTTGGGGTGCTGGATTCTTTTTCCATTTCTCTACATCTTCAAGGGTATACACTTGTCTCCTCTTTTTGTGCTAGAGAATGATGGTGCCACCTGTAAAAAGATATTAAAGACAACATACCTGCCCATTAGAAACTTATAGTTGGGACATTCAGGAGATTCAGGAGAAGATCAAGAAGTATATATTAAGCACATACTGTATAATAGGCATTGTATTAGGTAATAAAGATGAAAAGAAAAAATGATGCAATCCTTGCTTTTAATGTTTTTATTCTATTGAAGATAAAATATCTTCAAGAAAGAAAAAATCCAGAGAAAGGTATAACATGACATATCTATAATTAGCTATCATAATGTGTGGGGGATTAGCTGTTGAGTTTTATAGAGTCTTAGATAAGGCAGAGTTTATTGGTAGGCTGAACACCTAAGTGGAATTTTAAGAAGTTCAGAGACTGGATTGGCCAACAGTAAGAGAAAATGAGGGATTATCATTAATGGATAAAAGCATATAGAAGTATACTGAACAATAAAATAATTATCCTAGCTGGAGGGGAGAGTTTCCATTGGGGAGAAAACTGCCAAATATCAGAAAAAATTATCTGTCACTTGTAAATATAGATCTGGCATTTAAGTAAAAGTACAAAGATAGACATGCAAACTTGGAATACTTTAACAACAGAATGATGGCTGAACTGATGAATATGGATAAATCTTATAAGTAATAAAATATTTTCTTCAGAAAAATTGTGGCCTAAAGGCTAAATTTTGGAGGACATTCTTATCTGGGAAAGAGAAAGATTAGATAAGAGAGAAATTGCAATCATAGAGGCAGGATTAAGGCCAAGATAATACATTGTCATAGTAGTCACCAAGACAGAAAAACTAGTGAAGAGTTTCAAATATGGAAGAGACAACAAAGATGATGAGGAATGAAGCAAGAATGGCTAAAGAAATTCAAATTGTGCCTGAGTAATGAGTGTAGAATAAATTCTCTGCTTACTAAGGAATTAATTAGTGTCTTTTATTCAGAATTATGTGAATTTTATTCAGAATTAGGTACAGTTATGAAATATAGTCAATATTTTCATTTTATCAATTCACAAGAAGGTATTGATAGAGATGTGTAATTTTATGAAAGACAAGACAAATACCCTCTTAGATCTGACATGCTGTATATAAGAATTTTGTTTAAAAATCAATTAATTCATCTTCTTCTCAGCCATATTTTATTAATTACTCTTTTCTGAAAAAGAAAAATGTTTTTCCCTGTATGGTTTCTCAGATATGTAACAAAACTTTTTTTTTTTTTCCCACAAGGATTCTCAGGAAGTCAGAGAACAATAAGATCATCTGATTGTCTTGTTTTATATTATTGTTGACATTTTAATATATGTAAATTAAAAGTAATATATAAAAGAACTAATTGTGTAAAAAACCCTGCTGTACAGCTCCTCTTGAATTTAATGACCATTCCATAGGGCAAATCTACCTGCCCATTGAGAGCTAGTATTTGAAAATCTAAGGTTAGGTGGGTACAAGAAAGATATGAGGAAGCAGTTGTGATCTCAGTTATTTACATATGCACTCAGGCAAACTCCAGCAAGACAGCTGAAACTATTTGCCATCTAAAACTATTGAATGGAAAGGGATTGGGATTGTTAAATATTCCCTCTCTGCTAAATGTCTACCAAATTATGAAACAAGTTTATTCCTCTAAACATGTGACAACTGTGACTTTTATAGCAGCCATAAAAGTCTCAACTCCCTCAACTCCTACCAAATATGGTTCTGAGAGGCCACTGGTGAGAGATTTTTGTTCATGTAGCCATAGGGCCAGAATATATTCTTTTTTGAGTGTCCAATGACTCAGTTCCTTACAGTAGAAATATTTAGTTCCTTCTACTTCCTCACTTCTCTAATCTCAAATATTTATATGTAATAGATATCCATGATATAGACATTTTTGTTATGTCTATACACACACATCTATCTATCTATCTATCTATATTTGGGTGTGTATATTTGTATGTGGCTCCTCTTGGATCACTGCCTTGTATGACAAAGAGGCTTGAATGCCTCAATGAAACTAGGAGCTGTGCTATATGGGAGTCCCCAAGACAGACAAGTCATAGTGGAGAGTTCTGACAAAAGATGATCCATTTGAGGAAGAAAATGACAAATCTCTCCAGTATCTTTGTTGAGAAAATCCATAGCCTACATGAGGACAGAAAGGCCTGTCATGCTATAGTCTATGCCAGTGGTTCTCAAATTTTTGTTTTCAGTATCTTTATCCTATTAAAAATGATTGAGGATCTCTCTAAAGCATTTTTGTTTATCTGGGTTATATTTATAAACATTTACCATATTGGAAATAAAAACTATTTTTGAATTTGTAGACCTCTACATGGATTTCAGAGATCTTCAGGATTCTCTAGACCATACTTTGAGAACCACTGGTTGGTCTGTAAGCTCATGGAGAACTGTAATGACTGAATATCAACCTGCCTCTGCCTCTGTCTATCTGTCTTTCTCATTATCCATCCATCCATCCATCCATGCACCCATCCATCCAACTATCTTGTATATATGTATATATGAGCGAGGCCTTATGTTACTAAGTAGCTGCAGTAAGCATTATTTATTCATTTGATGTTGAAATAAAATAAAAAAGTGCACACTCCCTAAAGAAGAATACCTTTCACAATAGTTACAAATGAATTAGCTATTGTCAGTTATGTTTCTTCTACAATTTATGCTGTTAAGAAAATAGTATCATTTAAATAACTCATAGTTTTTAAAATTTACAATGTCTTAGGCTCTGAAACTCATTTAATTGCAATATGCTACAGATGTGAAAATGTGATACATCACTTGTCTTGCATACCCTTTGCTGTTGAACTTGACTAATCTTTATACTCTCCTTTGAACTCTTTTCTATTTTAATTGAATAACTATAGTGAGATATAATTACTTATAAATGATTACTCTGAAGATGACTTTAAAAAATAGCAAATTATTTCTTCTTTTTTTGCATATATCTTCCATGTATGTATTACTAAATTCTCATTCATCTCTTTTTAGACTATGAGTCCTTTGCCTAGGAAACTTAAAATAATATTTTGATAACTGTATTTCAATATAATTGGTTTCCTTTCCCATCTTATATACTTTATCTGTCTATCTGTCTTTCTCTGTCTCTATCTGTCTCTAAAAACATTATGAGAAGAGATCAATGGGTTTCACCAGACATTCAAAGGGTCCATACCACTCCAAAAAAGTCGAGAATCATTGCTTTGTACTCTCTTTTGAAATGGATTGTACTGTAAACTCATAATTTTTTTTTTTTTAAGATGGGGAAATTTATGTGACAAAAATAAACTTCTGGCTATGGTTGCTTGATGGTAAATGACAACAACAGTTATTTATATATTGCTCACCATCTGCCAGTCACTGGTTAAGAGCTTTCCAGGTATTATCCTTTAATTTCACAATAACTTTGAGAGGTAGATGCTATTATCAATCTCATTTTATAGATGGTGAAAATGAGGCAATCAGAGATTAAGTGACTAGCCCAGAGTCACACAGTAAGGCCCAAGGCCTAATTTTGAACTCAGGTCTTCCAGATTCCACCTCTAGAGCTCTACTTATTGTATCCTAATCTAGCTCAGATGATCACTTCTCTTGAAAGAGCTTGATTTTAAGCTTATTAAATTGAACTTGTTTGTTATTTGGGGGAACTTTAAAAAATTGAAGCTTTTAATTTAATTTTTTCAAGTATTATCTTTTTTTCTGAAAAACTGAGACTTTGTGGTTTCCTTAACATTAATAAAGTGGAAGGGGTTAAACTCAATCAACATGTATTTATTAAGTTCAATTAACATGCATTTATTAAGTATCTACTATGTACTAGATAATTTACTAAGGGGATATGAAGACTAAAATGAAAATGTTCCCTTCTGTCAAAGAGCTTTAATTCAAATGGAAAACTATCTGAACTTATGCAAGTATATTCATGAATAATTACATATATACATATGTTTGGAAGGCTCCAGAGGAAAGTATGGAAGAGGAGAGGTATTAGACTGAATACTACACTGAAGGTCTACAGAGCTGTTGTGCTGATCACATTGTTGTATGCCTGTGAAACCTGGATAGTAGTACACCCTTGCCTTGCCAGGAAACTGAATCACCGCTATTTGAATGGTCTAAGGAAGATTCTAAAGATTAACAGGTAAGAAAAAGTACCAGATACTGAGGTCCTTTCTTGATCTGAACTGCCAAGCATTCCAACTCTATTGCAGAGAGCATAATCCAATTACTGAACAAATTGCATTGGCCATATTGTTCAAATGCCAAATATACACTTGCCAAAAAGTTGATTTTATGGAGAATTCACAAAGAGAAATGTGAAGTCTGGACTAGCTCCCTGGAGGCCTCAGGAACAGTCAGAGAAAGGATAAGTAAAATTCCTTCGTCTCTGGGGGATAAGTGAAGGAGACAGACAAAACTGCTACAAGGCTCCTCGATTCCAAGTCAACATCTCTCTCCTCCTCCTCCTGTGGGCCAAGTGAAGTCTGGCTTGTTTTACTCTACCCTCTAATCCTTGCCTATTATCTGTATACACCAAACATTGAGTAAGCACTGAAGAGTAAGAAGGCCATTTTTTCAAACATATGCTATTAGAGCCTTAAGTGCTCAGTTGTCTGATTCAGGCATACCTTTTTCAGAGTTTCAGACCTTTACAGAGAAAGTGCTCACAAGGTGGTCAGAAAAAGCAATATAAGGTCACTCTCAAGGTTTCTCTTAAGAACGTTAGAATTGATTGTATTACATGAAATACACTGGCACAAGATGCCCAGCACAGTGTGCCCTCATGAGAGAAGGCCCTGTGTTCTATGAGCAAAGCAAAATTGAATTAGCTCAAAGTGAAAGCTAGATGCACAAAATTAGAGGATCCTCCAAATGTTCATATAGAATATTTGTGTTCAACTTGTGGCACAGAATTTCAAGTTCATTTTGGTCTGATTAGCCACAGTCAGACACACTGTAACTCAAATCTAACAGAGTGATATTTTAGTCCTTTTTGAGAATGAAGGACAACAACCAAGCAATCAACACACACATTTCCCCCTATAAATACAAATATATATAATGAATACCCAAATGTAAAAATAATGCACATCTATATATAACTCATGCATGATATACATATGTATTATATATACATTACACACACATGTATAAATTCACATACACATACATACACAAACATAAATACAATTAATACAAATCAATTGAAGAAGAAGTCTCCTAGCCCCTAGGAAGGGTAGAGTATGGGAAGGATAAAGGGTTAGGAAAGTCTTCTTATAGGATGGGGAATTAAACAATTTTGAAAGAAATCAAGGATTCCAAAAATAGAGAGACTGAATATTAAAATAACTGAATAGTTAGTACAAAAACTCTGAGATGGAGTGCCATTTATATGGAATCACAAGTAGGCTAGTATAGTTTATGCCAGAGAGCATGGTATAATTGGTTGGCTGTTTGTTTTGTTGTTCTTGAAGAGAACCAAAATGATATCACTATGTTAGAGTCAAGTTACAGTGTGTCTGACTGGTTGATCAGACCATTACGAACTCAGAATGCTTTACCACTATCAAGCATAAATAGGCCATGTAAACATTTAGGGAGGATTCTCTAAAATTTTCCTGTCTCACATTACTTCAAACTTGCTTTGCTCATAGGACATAGCATCTTCTTTGATGAGGGAATGAAAGACTGAGCAGTCCTGTACTATGTCTCTCATGATGTACAATCAATCCCAAAGTTCTTCAGAAAACATGGTGTATGATATAGAGTAATTATGTATAAGAAGACTGAAGTGGTAAGAAGAGGCTATCTAGTGAAGATAAGTTTGCATTTAATCCTAGAGCAAAAGGGGATGTGTGTGTGTGTGTGTGTGTGTGTGTGTGTGTGTGTGTGTGTGTGTTGTCTGTGTTAGAGAAGGGAGTATATAGCATTGTCAGATCTACATTTTAGGAAAGTCATTTTTGTGGTTATGTGGAGGATGAGTTGGAGTGGGAAGATACTTGAAAGAAGGCAATCAATTAGGAGAACTTTATACTAATTATGATTTGAAACTGATAACTTTTTCATAGATTTTAATATCAAGGTGGCAACATCCAAAGAAATCCTGATGAAGGTATATTGTATTGGTGCTTATTTAAATGTTATTGTTCAATTCCTTTTTTAAAATGGAATGTTGATGGAAAAAAATGCATGGTGATTCAAAAACAAGATGGGTTGGCCATTTAGTGAGATAGTAGAATAATTGAGAGATGGCCACTTGTTTCATTGATATTCTCAGAATGTGGGGAGAAAGAAAATTGGCATATATGTTAGGCAGGAATACATTGTTGGAAGAAATAGACAGATCATTGAGAACATTAGTCCACTTGTGTAGCACACTGAATGATATCTCATCTGACTGAACTTTTAATGGTGTCAAATTTTTCATGGTTTTATTAGCACATTTACTTGTAAGAAGTGGTTGAAATGTCAAGAAATTGGCTCTTTGGCCAATATAGTTGGAAAGTTCAGCTTTCTGACTGCTCTGGTTAATTTCTTACTAGAACTTTGCACATCATAACAAAAATATGTGTTGATTAATATGACAATTTTTAATGAATTTTCCACTTGAATAAGCACCTTATTTTGGTACTGTGGAGATGTAGTCACAGTTTGACACCAATTGTAAAACATTAATAGGATTATATATTTGGAGAATTAGAAATAATTTTAGGGCTTCATATGCCCTGGATGTAGTTTTGCTCAAAAAGTTTGCTCAAAAGTTCATACAATTAATTACTTAGTGGCAGTATTTGTACTGAGAGGCAGGTTTTCCTGGAATCATAAACAGAAAATTGGAGACCAGAAATATCCTACTCCAAAGCTATAATTTTATGGGTGAACAAACAAGAGAACTACAGAAGTGGATTAACTTCCTCAGGATAAAATGTATAGCAAGTTGCTCTCTCCAATATATCATATTTTTATTCTTATGATATTGTGTCTTTTGAATGCCTAAATCTTTATATGACTAGCCTCACATGCTTATGAAAACTAGAAATGATAAAATGATAAAAGTGATTTGTAAGTTAGGTTTTCATTTTTCAAATTATATAAATGACTGAGGGTAGATTAGATTTTGAATTCCATCTATGAAACATCTCAAAACTTACCCTATCTTAAAATATACCTTAATTTTAATAATATGAACTAGAGGAGATTTAAACATCTTTTACTCTTTTTTTTATCATCAGTATAATTTGAAAATTGGCTTTTTATAATAAGATAGCCAAACTACAGAAAGCCATTTATTATTGCTCAAATGTAGTAGCTTTATCAATATACCTACAAAAGAAAAAAAATAATAAAAGAGAAGTGTACTCCTAGACTATGTTGTAAAAACACTTGCTGTGGAGACTTCAATCTTTAACTTCAGAGTCCAGTGTATAATCTCCTACAGTGAATATAATGGATTAATTAATCTGCTTGGTCACTCAGGAAATCATTAGCAATCTACTATCTAGTAAATCTTAAGTATCTGAAACCCTAAAAGCTTTTATGATACTGAAAGACAATCATGACACTTTTAAAGGATAAATCTGAACAATTTTATGCATTTCATTTCATGTATCTACTAGATTTGACTATTTGTCAGTGTTAGACATTGACCACTGAGGCAATAAAGTATTTTAAAATACATATTTGCATATGATTATAAATATTGTAGTGCTATCAAAAGAACAATTAAAACAATAACAAAAATAATAAATTGTTTTTATATATTTCCTACTATGTGCCAGGCACTGTATTAAGCATTTTACAAATGTTACATTATCTCATATGATCTTATTTGATATATGACTTCCTTAAGTGAGAATTCCAAATATTTTTATTTGAACAGAATAGTCCTTACTAGTTTAAGTCTTTATTTCTATTTTCTGTCCCAGCTTTCTTTACATTGAATTTCAATCAAACAATCCTTAAAGCTAATGTAAAATAGTCTCAAACTCTTCCTGGTTTGCCTTATGCACTAATCCTTAGCCCCACTATTTTCAATTCTGAAGCTACCATAGCTACATATTGACAAGAGGGAACAGATAACTTTATCTGTGTCAGAATCTATGACTCTATCAAAAATATCCTGCAGGGGTAAGCCCCGGGTCCAAATAGGTCTTGTTAGATCTGTATAGATACTTTAGAGCTCCCCTTTCTGAACACACATTTAATCATTATACAGATTCAAGCCGTTTTCCCTTTGCCCCTAAACTCTGGATACTGAGATCACAAATCTGTACCTCCTGCAGGCAAATATCTTTTATTAATGGAAACATCAAAATTCTGGCTCCTCCAGAGGAGGAGCAACTCCATTTGCAGAGAATTATGAAGCTATTTTGAGGGCTCTGGTAAGATGGTATGTATATTGGGTAAAATGCCACATAGAAATGAAAAGCCTAGTCAAATATATTTAAAATGTCTGGATTTACATTTTAACAAATAGAAACTAACAAGAAGTATTCATGTCCATTTTGGATTAGTCAGGGACATAACCGACAACTTTTACCAATTCAATGAATTCAATCAACATAATTTTTTGTCTTGGGTTAGAAATCTTGTCAGCAGACAGAACAGCCTTTCTATGATGTAATCAGTTCAATGAGTAGAAAAATGCATCAGATAATGTAATTAGTGCAGGGTTATCTGAGAATAGGGAGAAGACAGAATCCATCCAGTGGGAAAGTAGATCAGAGCATGTGTTAATTTCAAGTGATTTTTAATACCTCCACTAATAACCATCATAAACATTTAAAGATAAATCCCAGGACTCAAGAAAAAAAAAAAAAACAACTATTTTCTTAATGGCAATTATAAAAACACTGTTCTTTAGATGACTATCATTTTTTTCCAGATATATAATTATTGGGTTTCATATACATTTCCTAAAGAGACTCTTTAACAATTTACTCCTCTAAGTGAGCAGGAATCCAGTAACAGAAGCTTTAGCCACTCCATAAATTAGCACATAATTTCATGAGTTCCTGTGACTAAAAACAAAACAAAACAAAAAAATAAAACATTATGAATTTGTGACCACCCCTCTGATGAACCTCACTGAAAGTAAGTCTACTGTCTTTAAGAACAGACTGTTGCCAAATATTTTTTTACTTAGCAATGTCTATCATTGCTTGTATCTCTTTAGTATCAACTTGAAAAGCTCAAGTGAATTATTAATAGACACAAGGCATTTTCAGATGAGCCTTGTAGTAGCAGCTAGGATAGTGATGGAGTAAGTGTTTCAGGAAATATTCTTTCTCTGAATAATGTTACTTACACTGGTTTTTTATGGAAACCAGTGATTTCAGGAGGCAGAGGTACAGAATGGTTGTGTTCGAGTGTCTCCTTAAACAGAAATGTTAGAAAAACTTCTCCCACTGTCTACCAGAAATAGATTCCTTTTTATAGACTCATACTTTCTATTCCAAGAGACTGAGGGTCCCTGAAAACTGACAATAGTATATTTTGCTGTGCTATTCCCTATAACTCAAACACAGGTTTCTTTTTACATCAAGGAGGTGCATTTATAGATGACATATGATTAAAATATATAAGGACCACTGTGAAAAAATGGAAAAAATAGAGCAGTGTACCAGAGAATCCTAGGTGACCTTCATGCCATGATCATACATAATGAATAGGAATTCAATGAAGAGGTAAAATAAATAAAAGTATCCACTTAAAGGAGGGCATTTTTGTTAGATCAAGTAAAACTCATAAAATATATTGAAACTTCTAGGAAATTAATTCAGTGTACTGTAGCCAGTATCTGAAGTTCTGAGGAAAAGAATTCAGAAATAGCATTTTCCCATGCTTTTTTGCAGAAGTCTGAATATGTATTTACAACAGGTTGACTAGATTTTTTTTACATGAGTATACTGAAGTTATAAAATTCCTCTTGCCATACAGTCAGCCTTTTGTGTGTTCAATATCTTGAGTTTTGTTTGATAAGCTAATATTTAAAACTGGAATAAATAAAGCCATGTTTACTGTATTTTAGATTATAAAGGAAGGGATAGAGTCCTGGGCAAAAACGGTAGAGTCAGTTCTCTTTTAGCAATATGATTAATGTTAGAAAATAATATATGCATGCTATAGGGACACAGACTGAAGGACCTTTATGAAAATATAAAAGTTGTGAGAATATAATGATCAAGCTTGATACAAAAGAGAGTTTAGACTGTATTTTTATCCCTTGTTTGCAGACTGATTGGAGATAGGGAGGGACTACAGGTGTAGAATTTTGCTTATCTATTAGACAGCTGATGCTTTAGTTGGTCTTGTTTTACTGCTTTTTTATTCCCCTCTTTAATTTTTTAAACAAGAGATAACTATTTGGGTAGTAGTGAATAAGGAATACATTTGAAAATGAAGGTTCACATAAAATAAAAAGCTATCAATAAACAATTTCAGATTTTTATGTTTTCTGGTCGTCAATGGGTTAAAGAATAAAAGACATAATAGGAAAAATCTAGAGAAGAACAGTAGAAGAAGTGGATTAATATTTCAGGGGAGAACTCATCCTTTCATTAATAAATCAATACTATAGTTTGTAGGATAATGTAGGTGAATGTTTCTCAGATGGGGAAGGCAGTGGATAGAACAGAAGGTCTCAGGAATGTCTGGTCAGAACTCATGAGGAGAGATGTAGTAGAAGCTTTTGATTTTTCTTACCCAAACCCTCTCATCTTTCTAACTTACCTGTTATTATCAAGGGCACCAGATATCCAAGTTTGTAACCATACTAACATCCTCTATCCTTCATTCACACTCATCTGAGATATTTAACTTGTGAACGCTTGTCATTTCTCTCTCTTTAAAATCTTTTCTATTTTGTTCCATTCTACCCTCTGACATTGCCATCACTCTGGTCTAGGGCTTCATCACTCCATGCTTGGACTATTGAAATTATCTTCCAATTGGTCTCCCCACCTCAAGTTTTTCCCTATTTCAACCAGTATTCTACTTAGCTGCCAATTTTTTTTTTTTTTTTTTTTAATGTACAAGTCTGAGCTATGTAAATCTTGCTAACCTATTCAGTAAATTCTTTATGACTTCCAGGATCGAATATAAAGTGCCCTATTTGCTTTCATTTAAAATCCTTCCCAACCTGATCTTCCTATCTTTTCAGTCTTTTACAATTCTACCTCCATCCTATTCTTAATGTTATTCCTCACACATGACACTCTGCCTTTGTACTGTCTCATGCCTGGAATACTCTGCATTCTTAAGTTTTAGCATCTTTAGTTTCATTCAAGACTTGGGGTAAATCCAGCTCTTTGAATACCTTTTTCTCTCTACACTTACTCAAACTAGTGCTTTCATTCTGCTTGCCTTCCTTCTATTCTGTCTGCATCTTTTGTGTACATAATTATTTTCATGTCATGTCTCTCCTTTAGAAGTCCCATCCTTAAGAGCAAAGATCACATTTTGTGTCTTTCAGTATCCTCAGAGCTTAGTACAGTGCCTAATATATAATACACAGTCTAAATGATTGTTGGCAAATTGCTTTTCTGGTGGTAGGAACATAATGAAAGAACACTGGATGAGGAAGAACTGGGAATCGGGTATGGTCAACAGAAAAAGGAGTTTTTGGCAGCAGATGCAAATTGGAGTGACATGAAGTTATCTCATTTGGAGCTTGGACTTTTCTTTTCTTGTGACAAACTATTTCATATAATTTTCTTTAAAATGTTCTTCCCACTTCTCCCCCTTGCCATTGAGCAAATGAAAACAATAAATCTAGAAAAAAATTCCTCAATGCATAGCTGCATAGCCTAGCAAAACAAATTCTCATATTGACAATGTTCAACAATGTGTGTGTCATTCTGCATTTTGACTTCATCACCCAGGAAATGGGCAGTGTTTTTCATTCTTATTCTTAGTATTGTATGAATCAGTGTTCTAAAAATCTTTCAAAGTTATTATTCTTTATAATGTTATTGGCATATAAATTATTATTTTAGTTCTGCTTACTTTGCATCATTTCATATAATACTGCAAATTCCCCCCCATTTTCTTGTTTTTCTTCTGATTTTGATGACATGAAATATGCTTGTACATAAGGTTTTATTTTCACATGATTAGAATTATCCATTTTAAAATTTATAATCCCCTTTGTCATTCATTAGACATAAATGTGCAAACTCATTCTGATATGTGGTACAAAATACCGGTCTAATCCTAATTTCTGAAACAATGCAGTCAGATTTGCTTATAAATTTTGTCAAATTATGAGTTCTTTCTCCAATACATGAGGCAGTTAGTGGTTCAGTAGGTAGAGGGCTGGGCCTGGAGTCAGAAAGCCCAAAGTTATAATGTGGTCTTAGACATTTACCAGCTATGTGATAAGCAATTTATTTAACCTCTCTCAGTTCTATTTTCTACAATGGTAAAATGAGGATAATAGCACTATATCCCAGTACTATTGTGAGTATTAAATTTTATGATATTTATACAATAGGTGCTTGCTAAATGCTTGTTTTCTTCCCTTCTCCTTCTCCCTTGGGTTTATGAAACTTTTGATGGATGAGTTAAATTCTGTTTATTTAGTCTATCCCATTGATATACTTTGATATCTTTTAAATCAGTAAAAAGCATTTATGATCATTTTGTTATAATTTGATACAGATACTATTGCCTTTTCATTGCTACTTTATCATACTTTCTTTTCACTTTTAAATATCTTTTTTCCTCTAAATAAGTTTTGCTGTAATTTTTTCAATCTCTATAGAATTTTTCTCCAGCAGTTTTATTGATATAGAAGTAAACATGCAAAATAAATTTATAAAGTAAAAATTTAGATGTGATAGTTATTGTATTTCTTTTCATAGGCCAATCCACAAACACTGAATATTGCAACTTTTTAGTTAAACTTTATATCTTCAAGGATAATTGTAATTATATCTGTATGTTTTTAATGTGATTTGAGAGATAGATATTTTATGAACTTCATACTCAGATTGAATAGAATTTCTTTTTTTTTATTATTTCCTCATAAGTCATGTTATTGCTATAAAGAAATATTTGATGCTTGAGGGTTTACTTTAAATCTTATTACTTAAAAATTATTAATTGTTGCAATTAATTTTGTTTATTGAGGATTCGAAAAATAAACTATCAAGTCACCAAAGAAGATATTGTTTCTTCTTTGTGAGTGAAATGACATTTGAAATTATTTTATTTGGTATTTATGCGATTATTAGTAGTTTCAATAATTTTCCATTTGAACATTATCTTTGAAAAACCATTCCTATTCTTTTACTATTTAGAGGGCTAGCTTATACTATAGAAAAGCTTGACAGTACAGTAGATACAGTAATAGTTGGGGGTTGGGAAGACCTGAGTTCAATTCCAACCTTAGGTCCTTATTAGCTTGGGCAAGTCACTTCACTTTTGATTTCCTCATTTTCTTCACCTGTAAAATGGGGATAATAATAATGTTTACTTCTCAGGATTGTTGTGAGGACTACATAAGAAACTAATTATAAATCATTTAGCATTTTCCTGGCATATAGTATATTACATATAGATATTTATTATTATTTATTAATTACAAAAATAATTTAAAACTTATCAATTTATATAATTACTATAGGATATAGAGGACAGATTTTTAATTAGGTACTTGATTTAAATATTTTACATATTTCTTAATCTTTCCTATTTAGCTACATCAGCTTTGTTCATTCAAAATCATTCATGTTTTAATTAGAATTACTTATTTTATTTTTTTATTGTGTATTCTGTTCCTTATCTTATTGTTGTTTTTGTTTTTTGGAACTGAATTTTCCTTTATCACCCAGGCTGGAATGTCTCTGACTCTCCTTGTGTAATCTGGTGATCCTCTGCTGCCAAAAGCTTACCATATTGACACAAAATTTCAAGTGAATATCTAATGTGTATTATCTCCACTGCAGCAATAAACTTCTAAACTTAAGTGATCCATCACCTTCTTCCTCCCCAGTAACAAAGACAATAGGTTTATGCTACCATACCCTGCACAAAAATTCTTGTTTTATAATGCCAATAAATGAATTACTGTGAGTCAGATGCTTTTGTCAGTTATCAGAGATATGGTTACAAGAATTATCAGTCCTCACCCTTAAGAAAATTACATTGGATAAGAAGGAAATTATATTTTCTGTCATGTGGTTGATTGAACATCACAATTCTATATTTGTTTGCTACTAAATTAATGCTTTTGCAGTCTACTGCATTGACTATTTTCCCCCAATCTTTTTATTTGTACCAAATCATTTTGATGCATGTTTTAATAGAATTCCTATTAACAATAGATATAATTTTATTCCTACTTAAATTTTTTTCATTTACATTCCTGACCTTTTCTTCTGTCATAAAAGTAATACTAAATGGCTACTTGCACAGAAAGAATTTATAGAAGAACTCAAAAAATATTTTAAAAATGAAAAGAGAAAATGAAGAAAAACAAGATTATGAAAAGAGGTCAACCAACTAATAAAGAAGATCTAGTGTCTTAAAGAAGAAAATGAAAGGAGAAAAAAAGAATGAAGTACAAAGTACACAGCAGAGAACAAAAGAATAACCTACAAGAAAGGAAAAAAAAACAGTCATGAATATCATGTCTTATATCATTATATATGTTTTCTTGAAATGGAAATAATTATTTTATATTTTGAATTCTCCCCAATTTTCTGTGGGACACATAAAAATTTCCTCCCTTTTCTGCCTTTCTTTTTCTATTTTGTATTAAATAAATAAAAAAAATGACTAAACAACAAAATAATAGCATTACAATGGTTGAGATAATAGTCATTGCTATATTTCTTATACTATATTTTAGGGATCTGTTAAAACTAAAACTTTTGGGCATATCTTAAACACTCACTCATCTGTTACAGATTCTTTAGCAGACTTTGAAGCCTAGTGTCACAGATTATTTTCATGTTATATGTTGCAGTTTGGTTTGGACATGCCCTTTTATAGCCCACAGGCCATTACTACACAAATCAGAATCTTCAGAAGTGATCTTAATATTGGCTATTTCACATTCATGAAGAGTTGTCTATAGTGACTGCTTAGTTGCAATAGTGAATATAGAATGTGCACCATTCTACATACATTCTTATCCCAGAGAATAGAGTATGTATTTAGACTCCAGAAAGACACAAAAAGTTGTTTTACAGAACAAATGGGTATTATAGTTGACTACAGGGGAGAGAATATTGGACCTGGAGTCAGAAAGGTTAGAGTTCCAATTTTTCTCAGATACAATGTGATCCTGAGCAAATTATTTTTACATATCTCCACCTCAGCTTTCTCATGTGTTCGATGGGCATAATAATCATCCCTGACTCCTAGAGTTGTGAGGATAAAATTATGTAATATTTGCAAAGTACTTATAAAGCTTAAAGTACTCTGTGAACGCCAATTATTATTGTGATGATGATGCATTAATGTTGTTGCCATATATTTTGGATAGTTTAAGAACTTATATGACTGGAAGTTTAGTTTTATACAAACTATTTCATAGTGTTTTCTTTTTTTTTTTAATTTTTATTTAATAATTACTTTATATTGACACTCGTTTCTGTTCCAATTTTTTTCCCTCCCTCCACCCCCTCCCCTAGATGGCAAGCAGTCCTTTATATGTTGGATATGTTGCAGTATATCCTAGATACAATATATGTTTGCAGAACCGAACAGTTCTCTTGTTGCATAGGGAGAATTGGATTCAGAAGGTATAAATAACCCGGGAAGAAAAACAAAAATGCAGATAGTTCACATTCGTTTCCCAGTGTTCTTTCTTTGGGTGTAGCTGCTTTTGTCCGTCATTTATCAATTGAAACTCAGGTCTCTTTGTCAAAGAAATCCCCTTCCATCAAAATATGTCCTCATACAATATCGTTGTCGAAGTGTATAATGATCTCCTGGTTCTGCTCATTTCACTTAGCATCAGTTCATGTAAGTCTCGCCAGTCCTCTCTGTATTCATCCTGCTGGTCATTTCTTACAGAACAATAATATTCCATAACATTCATATACCATAATTTACCCAGCCATTCTCCAATTGATGGGCATCCATTCATTTTCCAGTTTCTAGCCACTACAAACAGGGCTGCTACAAACATTTTGGCACATACAGGTCCCTTTCCCTTCTTTAGTATTTCTTTGGGATATAAGCCCAATAGAAACACTGCTGGATCAAAGGGTATGCACAATTTGATAATTTTTTGGGCATAATTCCAGATTGCTCTCCAGAATGGTTGGATTCGTTCACAACTCCACCAACAATGCAATAGTGTCCCAGTTTTCCCGCATCCCCTCCAACATTCATCATTATTTTTTCCTGTCATCTTAGCCAATCTGACAGGTGTGTAGTGGTATCTCAGAGTTGTCTTAATTTGCATTTCTCTGATCAATAATGATTTGGAACACTCTTTCATATGAGTGGTAATAGTTTCAATTTCATCCTCTGAAAATTGTCTGTTCATATCCTTTGACCATTTATCAATTGGAGAATGGCTTGATTTCTTATAAATTTGAGTCAGTTCTCTATATATTTTGGAAATGAGGCCTTTATCAGAACCTTTAACTGTGAAAATGTTTTCCCAGTTTGTTGCTTCCCTTCTAATCTTGTTTGCATTAGTTTTATTTGTATTCATAGTGTTTTCCCTTACAACTACAATTCTTTGTCCTTTGTGGATGCAGCGTGTATAAATACATATACATACACATATGGATTTGCACACTCACACATATACAAACATACACATGCACACACATACACACATACACAATGCACACACATATATAAGTACTTCTATATTTTTAACTGAGAGAAAGCATGTGTATACATTATGTATATATGTGCATGTGTTCACTATCCATCTTTCTGTCTGTCCATCCATCATTTATCTATCTACATCTATCTATCTATCTATCTATCTATCTATCTATCTATCTATCTAATCTATCTCCTATTTGTCTGTCTGTCTGCCTATTTACCATCTATAAATGACCACATTCATTCCCCTTTGTATGTATAAATGGACAGAAAAGTAGATTGTCAAATGTGTGAAGTATTCTATAAGAGACCTAGAATCCTAACTACTGGTTGGCTAATCAAGATGACACAATACTTTAATAGATATACTAGCGATTTAAATGTTTTAAGGATTGTATTGATGACAATGAGGCAGATATAGCAAAAGTCTATAAATGCAATGTTTGAAAATTGGAAAAAAGGCATGAGTTGGTTTTATTTGCGTAAGTTTTTTTTTTTTAATTCAAGAAGATAAATAATAAAAGGGACATAAAACATAGGGTGTGATTTTTCCACTGAGTAAAATCTAATGGTCTACAAATTCCCAATCTCTTGAATAGCTTTTCTATGTTTAATCCCTAAGGTTCTATACATAAAATCTTTATTCTCTGAATTTCCATTCTGGGCACTATTTACATTCAGTATACTCAGTCTTGGGTACCAAGCTATCATTAGCTTATTGTGTATTCTCTAAGGAATTATTGATTGGTAGTCAGTCAGAGCTCTTTCATATTAGCCAGATTGAAAATGCTATTTTTATTCAGATTAAAGAATCTGGGATTCATCAAGTCAATAGCATACAGAGATGTCAGGCCAATTTGCTCCTTGAGTGGTCTTTTTGGATACCCTAGGGTATGGGATAAACCAAGTATGGATTCTTTCAGACTGACTCTGCAAGCACTCTATTTTAATGCCATTTTACATTAATAGCTATGCATAGTGTCTTCAGAGTAATCAGTCAATTAAACTACAAGGAATGCATTGAATTTTGAACCTAGCAGACATAATGCCAAGTTTGAAATAAAATATTGATCCAAAAAAACTAAAATGTCCTCTTCCTCTTCTCACTTAACTTAAGTTTTGCATTACACATATAAATTCATATATATTGGTTACATTGAAATACAAAGAAATTATTGTAATGTTTTTGAGAATCTAGAAATGTTCATCTCACACAACCTCTAAAATATGTTTAAAGTTTTACTTAACACATTTTCTCTGTATTTTCAGTTCTTTGTTGATGGATTTTAAATTCAGGTCATTTGATTTCTCTGACCTTGTCATATTTGTGCTTACTCATCTATCCCAGGAGAGAACAGAAGGATCTATTTAAGCTACTAGAAAAGGCATGCAAAAACAATAATAATAATTCTTGAATGCCACTCTGGATCATTTAAATGTGAAAAATTCTTTTGATAGTTGGATAAAGTCAATGAATGAAAACTGAGCTGTGACAACTTCCAGTAAGTGTACCTGAGGTATTTATTCATGGGAATGCATGTCCTGACTAAGAGTTAATTTGGGCTATTGATAATAAGCAGATGCTTCCCACATAATTTCCAGTGTTTTAGAGAATCTAGGAAAAGAAAGTAAATTTTCAAAAACTGTTAGACACAAATCTTTGCAGAAATGATAGTTTCCTTTTGGCCCAATTAGGGGGACTGAATGTGGCTAAGTTGTTGTGGTTCTCAGGGCTTTAATTGCACATAAAACCCCCTTCAAATCATAACACATGTGCTATTCCTAAGTCTTGTTCCATTCCAAACAAAAGGCAAGTTATTAAAATGTGGTGAGATTTCATCCAGTATTGGCAGACAGCTTAGATGGCAATAATTTAACACTTGCACCATGAAATTAAAATTTACATCCACTCAGTGTAATTCCACAGACCAACAGCAGGCAGTTGTATTTTTCCTTTTTCTTTCTTTCTTTCTAACTTTTTTTTTTTTATAATGAGAGGAGGGAGATTTAATTATTGCTGTTTAAACAGAGCAGCCTAGCATGGCCTGTTGACAGGACCTCTGGTGCTGGCAAAATATGGCAGATAATGTAGCTGCTCTAGCAGAGTTTCCTGAGGGACTCCCAGACTTGCTGTCCTCTGAGCTCTTTGCAATGCAAGATTCTGGGACTCAGTGACCCCTAACTCTTGCCTTTAAAGTCTAGGGGAAAAAACTTTTTAACATGTCAGTTGGGATATACAAAATATTTTGCTAGAAAAAAGTGGTACATAGTATAGAAGCCATACACATATACCTCTTATATGCCTATAGCCTATTTTTCAAACTGCTGTTCTTTACATTTTATCTTCTTTTTCTTTCACAGACAAAATTTTATGATAATTTTAAAGTATGTTCAACACTAGTATAATGTTTATTTCTCCTAAAAATAAGTAGAATTAAACAAAATCAAGAGAGAAGGTAAGTCCAGAAGATTTTCTTTGCAATAAATTATTTCGAGTTTTGTTTGGATTTGAGATTTCATCAATGATGGAGAATTCCCAATGTGGGAACTTCTATAGATTCACATTAGAAATGCCTCCATAACTTAGATTCTTAGAGAGTAACTTGAGAAATTCAAGGCTAAGTTATTTGTCATGATCAGGTATTAAAGACAGGACTTGAACCTGAGACATCTTGACTTTATAGTCACATTCACTATCCAATGCTGCCTTGTGTGCATGAGAAATATATTGAATTTTTCAGCAACATATACTCGAAGTGTGGTACATCTCAAGCTGCATAATAAACAGAAGGTCCAGATCCTTTTGCTATTCAAGATGACACACAGTTCACATTGCTATACAACCGTTTTGAGTGTGTATGTGTGTGTGTTTGAAGAGGGGAAAGTGCATTGTAAAATCTGGAAAGCATTGGATTGACCTTTGAAACTAGAAATACAACCAAAGAGAACGGGGGAAATATGGTAGAATGCAAAGCATTGTGTTAAGAGTTTAAATGCATAATGCAGATGTGAAAAAATTACAGATGTGAGACAATGTTTCTGCCCATTTTGGAAGATGGTATTTCATTGCTTCTCAACTGTTAAGTTGTTTAAACCTTCTCCTTAATTGCATATCTGCTGAAGCAGCTGTCTGTGCTTGAAGACTTGATTTCCCCCTTGCTTTCTTCCTAGTGAGTTGTATGATTCTTGTCTGGGTTATAGGGTTTAGCCTATTTCCCCCTTTCTGTATTGCTTCTTATGTTCCATTTTCACGGTGTTTAGATTATAGCAGACATGGACTTCCTCTGTCTCACAGCCAGTCATGAATTAGGCTGGGAGCAGATACCATGAGGCTGTCAGATGAACTGACTAGTTCCAGCTTTAAAATAACAAGTGTTTGATAGCTTGGTTTACATAACAACAAATTATGATTATATGCTCAAATGCAACTACATGAGGTGTAACAGCTATAAACTTAATTTATTTAGGCATTTTTCCTTATGCTAAAAATCTTAAAAAAAATAAATCTCAGAATAAGAAGATTTTGTGATTTTCCTCACTGGATAAAAGCTTATTTTACTTTCTTAGTATGTTAAAATTAGTATGGTATTTCATAACTTTATTTCTACCCAACTTCTTGCCACAAACCTATGTGACGCACATATAAGAGTGAATAAGAATCTCTTCACAATACAGAAGCATGTAATATATAGAACATATAGAATATACATAATATATAAAAGGATATGTAATATAATATAATACATAATATATAAAAGGATATGTAATAAAATATAATACATGCCATGTGATATGGTACCCATATCAGTTGGTTTTGCTTAAATGTTTTTCTTTTTTTCAAGGAAGATTTTATTTTTCATTTTTTTTGAGATTTTTGAGATTAAATTAAGATAAAATAATTGTTGTAAAACCAAAAGGCAAAATTAAAAAAAAAAAAACTTAATAATCCTAAAAAAAAAGCACACAAAGTCCAAAGACTCATGGAACCCCGGACATTTTGATGTGCTAATTATTATTAATATGATTTTAACTTAGACTTTTGATGACTTGGAAACAACACTGATAGGGATCTTTAAATTATTCATACATTTAAGGAAATAATATGTTTCATAGAAAAGAGACTCTTGTGCATTTGATTTTTATTTTTTCTCCATTAAATGGTCAAACTGAAATGATTGTGAGTTGTTTGTTGTTTAATTTATTTGCATTCTCTCATAGGGAAAACAAAAAGCAAATTTGAACTGTCTTTCAGGGGAAAGCATGACCATTTTGTTATTTAATATTTATCCAAAGATGATTTTACTAATATAGCATGATAGATAACTTTGATTTAACATGATCAAAAATCCTATCTCAAAACATTTCTTATCAGAAACTTCAGAAGAACTGTGTAGAAAAGTGACATAGAATGAGTCAGTTGATAAAATTCTCAGAAATATAGGGACTTCGTAGAAATTTTATGGGAGGGGAAAGGACATAGAATATTGGAAAAATTAATAACAAGTTTTATCTATATACTATAATAATGTAAAGATTAATTTTTTCCATAATGAAAAGACTCTTTGGAATTTTGATTAGTAGGATATTACTAATAATAATTGCTGTCCTAGTGTGTACCTTTGGAAAAATACAAAAGGTTAATATTGTGATGAAGTAAACAAGAAAAAGTCATGGAAAAAATAATTGAGAATGATGTGAATCTAGAATTACATTGAAATAGTAATTCTGTGTCACTTTGAGGCGATATGTAACACAGTTCCTGAATCTAACATAAAAATATTCCCCATAATCTAGTCTTATTTCATATTTTTGATTGACCTACTTTCTGTTCTACATATATAATAATCTCTTGCCTCTATGTCTTTGTGAACATGTCCCCTTATGTCTGGAATTCACCTCCACCTTGCCACCATGTTCATAGAATTCCTACTTTACTTCAAAACATACCTTGGCTGCCATCTTCAACATACAATCTTTCTTAATTCCACTCAATTATTAATATCGCCCTTTAAAAACAACTTTGTATATATTTATATGTATTTACCTGTGTGTCTTTCTTGGCCATCTCACCAGCAGAAAAAGATGCCAATTTCGTAAGGACAAGGATTGTTTTGTTCCTATATCATCCTGTTTAGTACTATAAAAGAAAAATAGACCCTGCCTAGTAAATATTGAATTCAATGTAACAATTGTTATTTTGCACTTCAGTTGTATCCCCACTGGACCAAACAATTTAGCAAATATTTATTGAATCCTTATAGAGCATACCAGCACTTCTTAAATTTTTCCCACTCATGACCCTTTTTTGCCTGCAAAATTTTTATATGACACAGGATATATAGGTATATAAAATAGTTATACAAATGAAACATTTGCTGATAATAAATCATGATAATTTCATGACACCCCCCCCATATTCACTTCTGTGATAGCATTAGCATAGATGACCAAATAAATGGTAGGAAAGAAGCTGATAGAAGTACTAAGTGAATGGATAAATTTTTTCTCACATAAAAATGAGACTATCCTTCCTACTTTATTTGCTTTTCTACCTTGTGAATGAAAGGATTCTTCCCAGCTTAATTCTGTGATTATGCATTATTGTGATTTTCAGCTACATTTTTTGTGCATTAAATGAGATAGAGGGGTTCTGGTGAGTAGTGCCAAAGAAATTACTTAAGGGTATGATTTCTGTCTCCAGCCATTGCTACTACTTTGTTCATGATCCTTTCTAACAATGAGAGACTAGAATTAGACAATTAGAAGCTTCTTGGGGACATTGAGACTATGTCTAGTCTATGTCTAGGTACTTAATCTATTTTGGTCATTTAAAATAATTAATTCTGTTTCTTAAAAAAAAAGTTAAGTTGGTCAAAGAAATCACACATGTGTATTGTTTCAGAGTCTGTATATAGAGTTTGTCCCAAAGTAGCTTGGAAACAGCTTATATTCCTTTTAGTAGATCGCTTATTTTGGGTTATTATGTCTAAATGTCCCTTTGCTTCATTCTACCATATTATATTTTAAATTTAGTTGGTGTTGAATGCTAACAAAAAAGCCCTGAATACAGAAGCATATTTATGTGATTAAAGATGTGTCGCTTCATTTTTCATGATTTCTCATTAGAGTGTAAGGTCCTTGAAGATTATATGGAGGATTCCCCAAATAATTTAATTTTATGCATCTAGGAGTCCCTAATATAAACCTGAGTTCCTTCTTGAATTGGTTGGACCAATTTAACTCTCAAATTCTGTAATTCTGTGATTGATTGAATGAAAATGAGTTCCAGAGAAGTTGTGATTTGTTCAAACACCAAAAGCCAAACCAGAAAGTTAGTAATGGGGAAATACCCCTGGGACTAATTTCTACCAGTGACAAATCTAGATCAAGCAGCTGGGTGGTACAGTGGATATATCTAGAGTCTGGAAAGTGAGTTCAAATACAATCTCCAACATTTAGCATCTGTATGACTTTGGGTCTGTCACTTAATCTCTATTTGCTGTTTATTTCCTTAGCATTACCTTACAGAATAGTTCTGAGTATCAAAAGAGACAGTGTTTGTAAAGTATCTGGCATATGGTAGGTGCTATATAAATGATAGCAATTACACTGAGTAACAGTAACAAGGAAAACATTTCTATTTTAAAATAGAAATTTAGCATAATTGGAATGCCACAATTAAACTCCTAACATTTGTGGCAATCTTTTATTTCTTTTTTTTTTTTCTTTAATTAACCCCTTTTATTTTTATCTCTCAGTCTTCCACTTGTATATTTGTTGAGGTGAATTCAATAGATATATTGGATCATAGATTTAGAAATAGATAGTATTCTAGAGGCTTTCAACTTCAACTTCAACTTCCTCATTGTGCAGAATAAAGAAACTGAGGCAAAGAGGGTACCTCAGCTATGGTTTGAAATTAGATTTGAATAATTTGAAAAGTATTCACTCTTTCCCTGTCCCTTTCCCTGTGTGATCTCTAGTATCTTTCTGTGACAAAATCTTTGAGGTAATAAGTCAAACAAGCGATAGATGTCCCTGGCATTTGAAAATAGATCCTTATCAGGGCTCCAATTATTTAGAATATAGCTTTATTTTCCTAGATGTTAATAATTAAGCCCTCATCAGCGAGTATTTGAACTGTAACAACTTTACTTTTTCAGAGGACTAAATTGGTATAGCAACCTATCTCTGTTCATAGGTATTTTGGCAGACTTATCTAGTACAGTCTTGCTATGTGTTCCCCCAAAGTCTGCAAGCTAGACTATAAAATACTAATTTGGAGTATTGTGGCATGAATCTACTAGAGGGTAAAGGTTAAAAATACCTGTTTTCACATCAACCCGATTTATGATGTGCATATAATGCCTGGAATTGGAAACCAGATAAATGAATCATTAGAGAGAAAAGGAAAGAAACATAACTCTTGGAAATTTGGGAATAGTTGGGCTTTTGATTAGTTTCTTTTCCTTCTTTTCCTTTGCCCCCCGCGCCAATAGCAACTAAGATTCAAGGAATAGTTATAAAATTTAAATGCTTTTCTACTGAAGAAAGCATTTGAATAAAAAAAAATAGAAATACTCTAATTTAAATAAAGTCTACATTATGATATTTAAGGATATAGTTATAAATTTAAGTTCCACATGTACATAGTTCATCATTTAAATTAAAAAAAAATAAGTCCTAAACTTAGAGGATTATTAAGAACCTGCAGAAAGTCATTGTGTTATATTCTGAGGAGAAAGATTATGAAAAAGAATACTTGCCCTCCAAGAACTTATATTTTAATTAGAGATGCAATTTGTACACAATGAGATAAATTAAAACAATTTAAATGATACTAGAGTGCAACACTATATGCCTTTGGTCCATGGCCTTAGTTTCCCCATCTCTAAATAGTAGGAGTTAAATTAAGTATGTTTCTTATAATTC
Source organism: Antechinus flavipes (assembly GCF_016432865.1). Taxonomy (NCBI): domain Eukaryota; kingdom Metazoa; phylum Chordata; class Mammalia; order Dasyuromorphia; family Dasyuridae; genus Antechinus; species Antechinus flavipes. Next base: position 71,447,770 of record NC_067402.1, read on the forward strand.
CAAATTTATTATCTTACAGTGATTTTAATTTTAATGTGATATCAAAGCCATGTTTGTACAAACCACTCCAGAATCTAAGTAACAGACTATAACTATTTAAAACATTATTGTTGGAACTTTTAGGGATGGAGCCAATATGGCAGCATAAAGGATTCAGTCAAGTTCTTCTGTAATTTCCCTACCAAAAGCACTTTAAAATAATGCCTCCAATCAAATTCTGGAATGTCAGAATTGGATATTCTCCTAGGTTAAGACAACTAAGGAAGTCAGCGAAATCTGTGATACAGGGTAGTGCCTTTCTGAGAGTCCATGTGGTTATAGTAATCGATGATGGCAGGACTAGGTGATAGCATCAGAAGTAGCAGCTTCTCAAAGCTCTCAAGGGTGCCATAATAAAGGGATCTTAGCAACTGGTTAGAAAGAGATTCCTATAATAGCTCTGGATAGCTGATTAGATGCTATTTGGCAACCACTCCATTGCATAGACTCACTTCTAAGTCATAACTTGAAGGTTGAAAGGAATACTTTTGGTAAAGGAATGAAAGCCTTAAGGGGTTATATCACTTTTGGTCACAAAAATCAGACTCCAAAGAATACAATCATTCTGATTCAATGAATCAGGGACCATTCCTAATAAGGGCCAGAGCTCAGACTAGGAAAACATTGTTCATACCTTTCTTCATTTCATGGCATTTTGGAAATACCTACAATTTCCAAAGCCTGAGAACTAGCTTTGAAAATAATAGTGCAAAAAAGGTCTGAAGATTGATGCAGTATCTTTCTCCTATCCAACCTAAATTTAACACTCAGTTCAAAATTGAAGTCAAAAGAATGAAAAAAAATAGAAAAACATGAAATATTTTATTGGAAAAACAATTGACCTAAAATAGATTGAGGAGGGATAATTGAAAACTGTAATCAGAGAAATAGCCTAGACATCATATTTCACGAAATTATAAAGGAAATTTGCCCCAATATCTTAAAGTCAGTGCTAAATATAGATTGAAAGAATCCATATATTACTACCTGAAAGAGATTATAAAAGCAAAACTTTCAGAAATATCACATTCAAGTTCCATAATTCCCAAGTCCAAGAGAAAATATTTCAAGTTGCCAGGAAAAACAAACAAACAAACAAACAAACATTCAAATACTTTATTGTCTCTATCATGATCATACTAACAGCTACCAATTAAGGAAGGGGAGGGCTTGGAATTAAAATATGATGTTCTAGAGGCAAAACAGTTGAGAGTAAAATGAAGAATAAAGTAGCTACCAAAATTGAGTTTATATTTCAAGGGAAAAAATGGATATTTAATGAAATGCAAGACCTTTAAATGTTCCTAATAAAAAAGAATGGAGTTGAATAGAAAATTTGATTTTCAAATACAAAATTCAGAAACACAACAGTAAACATGAAAGAGAAATCAGAAGATCCCCAGCAAAGTCAAACTTTTTGCCTTTCCATATGGGAAAATGATGTAAGCAACTCCTAAAATGTTATTAGGACTCAGGATTTACACAGAAAGATAAAAGTTATCTCATATAAGAGAAGCTCACAAGAAAGACTTTTTACAGTGAACAGGGAAAAAAGTGTAGGGGCAAACAATGCTACCACCTACCTGAAATCTAAATTGGTTCTGAGGAAAAAAAAATACACACACATATACACATACATAGATATTCAATTAGTGATAAAAAATCTATCTAACTTATTAGGAAAGCAGGAGGAGAAACAGATAAGAGAAAAAGTGAATAAAAGGGAGGGCATATAAAAGAAGACAGTGGTTAGAAGCAATACAGAAATTATAAGAGAGACAGGATAAAAAGAAGGATAAAGAGAGGAAAGCACACTGGGTGGAAATTTACATTTTTGTATAATAACACAATGTGAATAGGATAAGCACACCCATAAAACAAAGGTAATTAGATTAGCTTAAAAGTCACGAATTTAACAAAAATATTATTTTTAAGAAACACACTTGGAATAGAGACATACAGAGCCTTAAAATAAGGCATTAGAACAGAATCTATATAATGCTTGAGCTGATATAAAAAAGACAATGGTAGCAATCATGATCTCAAATGATGCAAAAGACAAAAGAGACTAATTAAAAAGAATAAGCTGGAAAACTACATCTTGCTAAAAAGCACCATAGATGATGATGTAATATCAACACTAAACATAAAAGCACCAAATGACACAGTATTCAAATTCTTTTGAAAATGAATAAGAGGAAATACATAATGAAGCCATCATAATGGGGGACCTCAACTTTCCTCTCTCAGAGCTAGATAAATCTAACTATAAAAATTAACAAAATAGTTAAGGAGAGGAATGAAATCTCAGAAATTAAATATAATAAATGCCAGACAACTGAATATAAATAAATAAGAGCTTATATTTTTCTGAGCTGTACATTTTACCTTCAGAAAAAACTGACAATATATTAGGGCATAAAAACCTCACAGCCAGATGTAGAAAAGCAGGAATATTAAATTCATCATTTCAGATCATAATGTGATAAAAATTATTTTCAGTGAAGTTACATGGAAGCATAAATTAAAAATTAATTGGAAACCAAATAATCCAATGCTAAAGAACAAGAGGGCCAAAGGAAAAAAAATAAAATCAATAATTTCATTAGAGTAGAAACAATTAGACAATTTACCAAAACATATGGGATATTGCTAAAATAGTACTTATAGGAAAATTTATATTTCTAAAACAATACATTAATAAAAGAGACAGTCAATGAAATAGGCAAACAATGAAAATAACAACAAACACACATGCATACACTTAAAACTAGAAATAGAGAAAATTAAAAATCCCTAATTAAGTATCAAAATGGAAATCAATAGCGAGATTAGTAAAACATTTTAGTAGCTCAGTGATCTAAGTGAATTTTGGATTAAACTATAAGATTACTGATTAGATAGGAAAATATGGAATGTTGTATTACTCTTCAACAAAATAAATAGAGGGCACATAGCAGATTTAGGCAAAAAGACAATTAGAAGGTCATAGTATATAAATTATAGATTTACCAATATGCTCCTCCAACAATTAGAAAAGTCTTTTAAAATGATCAATGATACTTATTTTAAAAATGCACTTCTCATTTTTGTTTGCTGATAATAGAACTGTTTTTGTGGGGGAAAAAAGGAGATTTTTCCTAAAAAAGTACTTTTCCATAGCTTGACTTGTAAGTTTTCATTTTCATATAGACATAAATAAAGCTTTATAAAGGGAGAAATATGAGTCAAGGAAAACAAAATATATTCAAATTATTAAAGTAACTCTCAGTAAAAATGATGAAGAAAACCCAGGATAGTAGCAGTCAGAGAAGAGAAAAGAAACCAAGGGCAAAAGATATCTGCAAAATCCATCAGCACTGATCAAGTTTGTAGAAATAACTGAAGTTGCTTTACCCAGAATAATGAAGTAGACCTCACAACTCACCCATGGTCAAAGCTTTTTCAAGGTTTACTGCATGATGTCAATGAAACTTTCCCCAAACTTCCTGTTACAGGCTATTCACCAGAGATTTGAAAAAAAAATCTGGGACCTCAGCCAGTAGCATTCCTCTATGGATACTGGTATCTTAATTGGCATTAGGCAATATTTAGAAGATTTCCAGTCAGGAAAACCAGAAGTAAGATTGAAAGGAGCAGCGACAATTAAAAGGGAAGGTCAAAGTTGAAAATTATACTAACCTTTTAACCACTTGGCGAATGTGATATCAAATTTTAAATTTTAGATTTAAAACCCAGTTTCCTAGCAAAAGTATTATTTTTAGTTTATTTAGCTGTAGTATATAATAATAATTTTATATTATTATAATATTATAATAAATTGCTAACTTCCCAGATTAAATCTTATCAGAATATTTCATGAATGTATTAATCTACTTGAGAAATAGTGTAATTAGAGTTACTTAATGTCAAGGGCATTTTTCCTAAGGAAATAATAAAAATCATGTCATACTTTTTGTCTGAAAAACACATATTTTAAAACCATCAGTTGTTTCTATATTTTTCCTTTCTTTTTTGGCCTCTAGTCTCATCATCTATTTTGAAAAATGGGCATATCACAGTGTGACTGGTATGATATCAACTGGGCCTTTTCCATGTCTCAAACAAAATCTTCTAAGAATATTAGACATCCGATAATGCAGATCTGCTCTCATGAGCTCAGAAAGCAAAGAAATCAGGAGATTCTTTTTTTAGGAAAGGTCTCTCAGGAAAAATGAGTATCATTCTTGATAAGTAACTCCAGGTTGGGTACCTCTGAAAGTATAGTGAGGGTGGTGTCCCTTTAAGCCGAAGAAAAGGGCACGTCCTGCTGTTATCCTTGACCCTCTGACAAAATAGTCAAACACTGTTTGTAAAAGAGCGAAGTAATTAAAAGTATCCCAGGGTTATGGTGAAATAGGGCAAGTAAAATGCGCTCCTGGATGCCAGTTCTCTTTCAGGACTGGCTCTTTTGTATCTGCTCTCTATTTTGTTTTCTTTTTTTATTTCCATTTTTCATGGCACAGTTTCCCCTCTCCTTCATTGTTCATCTCTTACTGTCAGTTTGTAAAATTATAAGTCCCATTATTATTGCTTATCTAGCCAGAGGTCAGCTAGTGCATGGATAATTCCCATTATCTTTTAATTTTTCTCACCTTTACATAAATTAGTAATCATAAAAATCCTTCTATGAGAGGATATAGAAATGGAAACATAAAACAGAAAAAAATGCAGAAAAATCCAAATCGCCATTTTCAGTTTTTCAGTTTTAGTAAGCTCTAGAATATAATGTTTCCCCCAAACAGCACAGTCTGAGACTCAATCCTGGATTACCTCTCTCCCTGTTGGGCTGTTGGTTAGACTGTAGATTACCAAGTTGGCTATGTTCTGGCCTCAAAATCAAGAGAATGGCCCAAATTCTTTCTCTTTATGTTTGTCTTTGCTTCTCTTACTAATCAACCATGTATATTTGTCTGATCTTGGAATGAAAATGATTTATTCCCTCTTGGATTCTTTACAATATTGATCGGTTCATTTTCTGCTCTCTCTATTTTGAAAGAGATTTTTCATAAGAACCAAGTATACCTGGGGACCCCACTTACTTGGAGAATCCATTTTATAACAACTCAATAACATAGATAACTGCATTTGCCTCAGAAAAAGCCATTACTGACTTACTATTCCCAGAAATATAGAATCTCAGCATTTGAAGGAATTTCAGAGAATAACTAATATAACTTGTACTAGAACAAAAAAACATCACTTCTTCAATCTACATCACAAGGCTTTTTATTGGGGACTTCCAATGAAGGCAAATCAATTCCATCTAGAAATAATCCCCCCTTTCTTGGGTATATGCATAGTTCTAACTGATAGGAAGATTTTGAGCCTAAATTTCACGATTGTTCTCTTTTCTATGCTATACATTCCTGCTTCCTTCAAAAGATTTTCATGTGACATGATCTCCAGACTCCTCATTATTTGATAATCCTCTTTTAAATGGTTTCCAGCTGGTTAATAGCTTTCCAAAATGGGCAAATGTGGCATCAAAAATAAAACATAAGTCTTCAAATATGATCATTCTAGAATGGAATACAGAATGATTAGGACCTTTCTAATCCTGAATAAATTTTTTTTGGGGGGCTATCTATCATATCATACATTTGGTTATTGTCAAAGCTAGAGCCTATTTATCTAATGCCAAGCCTGTATGTGTGAGTGTGTGTATGTATGTGTATGTTTGTGTGTGTGCATGTTTTTTTGCTGAGGAAATTGGGGTTAAGTGACTTGCCCATGATCACACAGCTAGGAAATGTTAAGTATGTGAGGTCAGATTTAAACTCAGGTGCTCCTGACTTCAGAGCTAGTGCTCTATCCATGGCGCCACCTAGTTGCCTCATGTGTGTGTTTTTAAAGCATTGAGATTGCTGTTTCCCCCCAAAAAAACCACAATATTTTTGTTCTGGTTATGTCTTACAGACAATGATTTCTCTTGTTTTTATGTTCTTTGTGTGCTTATGTTTTGTTTTGGAATCTTTTTACAAATGATAGCATCATACTAGTTTCTTTAATATAGAGACATGTCTTGGAACAACAACAAACAGTTTAACAACAAACAGAGCTAACCTGAACTTGTCCTGGGGCATTTCTTTTCTTATTACCCAGATATTTTCATTTATTTTGCCCTTCTGACTTTTAGTTACGTTTCCTGTTCATTTTCTATTATAGCAAAATATAGGAAAGGAACAAGAAAGGAAATGAAACATAAACCTAGAAAACAGATTCTTGACAATAGTTCTATCAAGTACTTATTGATGAAGGCACTGTAGCTAGCAAGGCTTTGGTTCTCATTTGGTTCCATATCATTGGTTCCAGTTGTGAAAAATTCTAAGACATGATGGAGGAAAAAATACTCAGATTTATTTTCATTCCCTTTCTTTTAATGAATGGCTGGGAACCATATGGGACAGTAAATATATGGGGAATTTTCAAAGGAGATGTATTTTCAAAATATCCATGCTAATTGATGAATAATAAAGAATCTTGAGTTGACCAGGTTTTTAGAGATTATTGATCCAGTTGTGTCAAACTCAGAGAGGGAGATTACAAAACTGTAAACTACACATTGACTTAGAAAATGATACATATTTATGTATTTTGTTTCATTAATACATTAACACCTTAAAGTTAGATAGGAACTGGTTTGAGTCACACTTAGGAGAATTGTGAGCTGCATAAAGCCTGTAGGCTGTTTGAATGACATTTCTAACCTAGACAAACCACTTACATGAGTAAGCTACCCCAACTCTCACCATCATTAAGTACTAGAACTGGATTTGCATATATATCCCAGGGTTCCAACTCCAGGGCTTTTTCAAATCATATTGCATTTATGTGAATTAGGGAGCTATAAATATATGATTTCAAGCTGCAATGGAAAAGTCACCAAGCTAGAGAATTTTTTTTCAAAATGGAAGCAGTAAACTACTTTTTAAAATAAGATTTCTCCAAGCACTACCAATGTAGGGGGAGAAAGTACCTTTGCCACCTGCTTGGGCACTCCCTGCTTTCTGTTAGATAGGTGTCCTTGAATCTCAGTAGAAACAATTTCAAAATATACCATAAAGTTGTATCTCCACAAAGGACCTTGAACCATCTGATTGTCTCCCTCAATGGACTTTCTCCAATCACTGTTACTGTGAACCTCAAGCTGCTAATGTACAAACCTGTTCTTCATTCTACCTATTTAATCTCTACTTTCATTCCCATTTACTATCACTTTTCTTGGACCCAATGTCCCTCTTCAGATTTTACTGTCTCTTCTTCATTAGCTTGAGGAACCAGAAGGACTTAGTTCAAATCTTCACTAATTCAGTGACCACTTAATCTGTCTTCAGTTTTCTCATCTATAACATGAGGGGCTAGACTTTATCACTTCTAAAATCATTTCTAGTCTTAAATCTATGTTCCTATAAATTATTAGTCTTATATATATGTGTACTCTAGATTCTAGATTCCTTCTCATTGCTACATAAAGGCAACTAGATGGTGTATTAGAGTGAATTCTGGGTCTGGAGTCATTGTTGTTTGTCTTTCATTCTCAAAGAGGTCCATGACATCAGGGAGATGATGCCATGACATGCAAGTAAATTAGATTTAAGTAAGGGAGGGCTGTGTAAGGTAATCTCCCTCATTTTCCCTCCAGAGCCATTTGAGTTCAGTGGCAAGGTATGTATCAAAATGACTAATGATGGCTATAGATCAAATGGGAGGTCTCTTTTGGCCTTTTTAAGCTAAGATCTTCAACAGGTCTCAGTTGGAGAGAAGCCATACCCATTTGGTGATTAAGGCTAGGTAGCAACTGAGGTAAAGAATCTCCTCTTTCACCTAGTCCCTCCCTCCCCCCCCCCAAAAAAAACAAACAAACAAACAAAAAAAAAAACTACCTAACTAAATGAATGAATATAGGAGGGGAAGATGTTCAGGGTTTCTGGCCAAAGCAGAAATGATTGTTATTTACAGTCAATCTGAGTTAGTTTGTACTCAAATAATGACCAAATAGGGCTTGGGCTAGGGACTTACTGGTGACCAATTAGAGCCAGATTAATTTTGATTTAAGGCACCACTTCTCTTTACTTCAGTTTCCTCAATTTTTAACTTGGAATGTGATAGAAATTATTTGTGAAATGCTTAACAGACTTCCAGATACATGGTAAGTGCTTAAGGGATGTTTATTTCCTTTTAGTCTTTCTAAAGTCCATCTTAATACTTATTCTCAGACCTGAAAGGAATTACCTTTATTTTCATTCTGATTCATCTGATAACTTACTCTGCTTCAAAGTTCAACTCAAAAACTTTTTCCCTCAGAAAATCTCTGATTCTTCTTAAAATTTCAAATGGAACTTTTTGATTCATCTTTGAAATTACCATTCTAACTAAAAACAAAAATAGATGTAAAATACCATTTTGTCATATATGACCCATCTTCCTAGATGTTAAGATCTTTTGGAATTGTGTTATTCACGTTGTTCTCTTTCTGTCTGTCTGTATGTCTCTATGTGTCTGTCTGTCTCTGTCTTTTTCTCTCTTCTCTCTCTGTCTCTTTGACTTTGTCTCAATTTCTGTTTCTTCCTCCCTCCTTCCTTGTCTTCTTCCCTCCTCCTCCTCCTCCTCCTCCTCTTCCTCCTCTTCTTCCTCCTTCTCCTCCTTCTTCTTCTCTCTCTCTCCTGTGCATGTATACATGTCTTAAAGTATCAAAGGTTGTTTTTTCCCCCCAAAAAGCCCTCAATTTTGTTTTGCTAGTTATGTCATCTATTCAGTGATTTCTTTTGTTTTTTATATTCTTTGTGCAATTACCCTATGTTTTGAGGTCTATGAAACGATTTTTATAAATGATGGTATGATTTTGTTTCTTTACTATTATAAAATTGGAAAATACACTGTCTTTTAAACAACAGGCAGAACTGCCTTGAAGTGGAATAATTTTTGGGTTTTATTTTCCTTGAAGAAGTAAAACAATATTATAAAATATGAAGATTTGGATCAATTTTGTTTCAGGGAACATTTCCCAATAAAGCTACTTTTATGGATTCTCAACAATGTTGGAATCATTGAATTAGGAAATTCTTCTATGAATGCAAATTAACCACTTCTCTATGACTTTGATTCTAAGAGAATTCTAGGGGCAAAGCCAAGATGGCTGAGAAGGCACATTCGACTCTCAAAGCTCCTATCATTTCCCCTCATAATGAAGTATTTAATTCAGTCTTAAAAATAGCTCTTCACTGCTTAAATTCATGAAGATTAGAAGCACTACAACTTACTAGCTGAAGTCAATCTGGAAGATCACCAGGAAAGATTTGTTCTGAGGGGCCAGGAACAGACTAGCACAGGCAGCGAGAGACTAGCATCCTGAGAAGATTAGGGGCAGGGGTGATCTCTGTGGCTAGAGAAGTTATAGAGACGACTCTGCTATAGGTGAACTGCTCTGCCTTGACTACAAAGCAGTAAACTGGAAGAGAAATTAAAGCCTAAAACAGAGGATACTCTAAAAAACGCCAGAACCTAACGAGATCTGTCTGTAACCACTCAAACCCGGAAGTGACTCCAGCAGACTATAATGCAGCCCTACAGCCACATCCTGCAGTTCAGGGCTTTTTTGGGGGTGGTTACAAATCTGCAGGGGGTTACAGCCTGGGCAGCCTCTAATCAGCACAGTGTAGGGTTCGGCCTGGGGCAATAGAACTTCCCCAGCAGACTGTGCTTCCTGGGCAGTCACTTCCAGTCCCTGCAAATCCATTCACTGTTCAACTGCTAATACTCACAACCCCAGAGCAGGCTTTGGCTTGGGGTAGTGAAACTCTCACTGCTCAGCTTCTAGCCCCAGGGCAGTCGTTATCTCACACAGCAGGGGTTCTTTGCAGGGCACTTTCCCAGCTCTGCACTGCAGGCCTGAGTTACTCCCAGGTGGGGAACTCTCTCCTAGAGCACTCCAGTACCTCGATGCTTTTTGTAGCCGGCTGGCAGGACAGCTACCCGTCCATACACCTTTCACTACTCTGCAGAGGAAGCTGGTAACCTCCTGACTCTGAAGGCAGACCCTACAGGCTTTAACAAAATGAGTAAAAAAATCAAAAGAACGATTGATAGTTTCTATACAGAAAGAGAAAAGGTTTGTGGAAAAACTAATAGCAGACAGTCTCCAAACAATTATTGGTCCCCAATACAAAAGGCTCTCCTAGAGGAGACTATTAAAAACCTTAAAAGAGAACTAGAAGAGAAATGGGGAAAGGAAAGAGAAGCTATGCAAGAGAGTACAGAAAAGGCATATAACTCACTAAAAGAAAAATTTGATAAAGTGGAAAAAGAACTGAAATGTGAATTGGAAAAGGTAAAAGACTCCCAAGAAGTGCAGGGAAATAGAATTTGTGAACTGGAAAAAGAAAATAACTAAAAAAAATTAGTAAAATGGAAAAAAATTCCAAAGAGCAAAGCAACTCAATTGGACATATACAAAAAGAAGTAAAAAAAGCTAATGAAGAAAATAACTCACTAAAAATGAGAACTGAAGAAACAGAAATGATTGATTCATTGAGACATCAAGAATCAGTCAAGCAAAACCAAAAAAATGAAAGATTGGGAAAAAATGTCAAATATTTACTTGGAAAAACAAGAGACCTGGAAAATAGATCTAGGAGAGATAACCTGAGGATCATTGGACTATCCGAAAATTATGATGAAAAAAAGAGCCCTAGATACTATTTCACAGGAAATCATCAAAGAGAACTGCCCAGAAGTAATAAAACTGGAAGGTGAAATAGGCATTGAAAGGATTCATCGAACACTTTCTGAAAAAGACCCTAAAATAAAGACTACGAGGAATATTGTGGCCAAACTTCAGCATTTTCAGACTAAAGCAAAATTTTACAAGCAGCCAGGAAAAAAAAAACAGTTCAAATACCAAGATGTCACAATAAGGATCACGCAAAATCTGGCCACCTCAACATTAAAGGATCAAAGGGCATGGAATCAGATATTCTGAAAGGCAAAAGAGCTTGGAATGCAGCCAAGAATAAACTACTCAGCTAAGCTGAGTATTTTTTTCCATGAAAGAAGATGGACATTTAATGAAATAGAGGAATTTCATTTGTTTCTAAGGAAAAAATCAGACTTAAACAAAAAATTTGATCTCTAACAACAGGACTCAAGAGAAGTAGAAAAAGGTAAAAGGAACTCTTGAGAACTGTATTTCTGTTGTGGATGTACATAAAAACCATATGTATAATTTGATTTTACCAATATAACATAAAAAAGGAAAGTAGAAATGGAAAGGGGATAGTGTCAGAAAAAGGGAAAAGGGAAGATAAAAAGAGGGAAACTACATGCGATGATGAGGCAAAGGAAACCTATCATATCTGAAGGAACTTAGAGAGGTGGAGCAACATATTTAACATATATAGGACTGCTTGCCATCTTTGGGGGGGGGAGGGAGGGGAAAAAAACGAAACATAAGTGATTGCAAGGGATAATGCTGTGTAAAAATTATCCTGGCATGGATTCTGTCAATACAAAGTTATTATTAAATAAAATAAAATTTAAAAAAAGTTCTAATAAAGGCCTCATTTCCAAAATGTATGGAAAATTGACTCTAATTTATAAGAAATCAAGCCATTCTCCAATTGATAAATGGTCAAAGGATATGAACAGACAACTCTCAGATGAAGAAATTAAAACTATTTATAGCCATATGAAAATATGCTCCAAATCATTGTTAATCAGAGAAATGCAAATTAAGACAACTCTGAGATACCACTATACAGCTGTAAGATTGGCTAGAATGACAGGGAAAGATAATGTGGAATGTTGGAGGGATGTGGGAAAAGAGGGACCCTGATACATTGTTGGTGGAATTGTGAACACACCAGCCATTCTGGAGAGCAATTTGGAACTATGCTCAAAAAGTTATCAAACTGTAAAGTAAATTGTGGTATATGAATGTTATGGAATATTATTGTTCTGTAAAAAATGACCAGCAGGATGAATACAGAGAGGACAGGTGAGACTTACATGAAGTGGTGCTAAGTGAAATGAGCAGAACCAGGAGATCATTATATACCTCAACAATGATACTGTTTGAGGATGTATTCTGATGGAAGTGGATTTTTTTGACAACGAGAAGATCTAATTCAGTTTCAATTGATCAATGCTGGACAGAAGCAGCTATACCCAAAGAAAGAACACTGGGAAATGAATGTAAACTTTTTGCATTTTTGTTTTTCTTCCCGCATTATTTATACCTTCTGAATCCAATTCTCCCTGTGCAACAAGAGAACTGTTTGGTTCTGCACACATATATTATATCTAGGATATACTGTAACTTATATAACATGTAAAGGACTGCTTGTCATCTGGGGGAGGGGGTGGAGAGAGGGAAGGGAAGAATCGGAATAGAAGTAAGTGCAAGGGATAATGCTGTAAAAATTTACCCTGGCATGGGTTCTGCCAATTAAAAGCTATTAAAAAAAAAGAGAGAGAAAGAATTCTAGGCCACAGAGAGGGGAGTAACTTGTCCAGAGTCCCATGATCATTATGCTTCAGAATCTGGACTTGACATTAGAACATTCTGATTCAAATGCTATTCTAATCACTCTTTTCCCCCTCTTCTTTCCTTTTACTTTATTGAGTTGTGAGGGTTCTTGGTATTTAGACTGTGCAGAGAAATGTCATTTCCTTATATCTTGAACATGATTATTATTTTGGAGATGGTTAAGAGGTCATAATGATTATAGACAGTATGAAGTTCTTTTTCTTGTTGGTCATATGGTATAAAAGTCTCAAAATTAGATTTAAATATACATAGATATAAGTTAAATATATTTAAAAATAAACACATCCTTAAAACCAAAAGAAGCACAAACCAAATAAATCTCTGATTAGTGAGATACAATCATGAGTCATGTGGCCAGAAAACCAAGAGACCTAGATTCAAATCTATTATGTAACCCTGGGTAAGACACAACCTTACAATGCTTTGCAACTCTCTTGGACATGAAATTGAAGAGAAAGTAAATTGGTAAAGGAAATTTCCTATTCTGAATCTCAAATTCCCTATTCTAAATTCTGGAATTTCCTATTCCTATATCCTCTACTCATGGATTTTTAAAAATTTCTTTTGGTTTTTTTCTGGTTATACATGTACATTATTTTGTGATACATATTTCTTTATGAATCATGTTGGGGGAGAAAAATCACAATAAAAGGGAAAATCCATGAGAGAATAAAAAAAGAAGGAAAAAAAAGTGAACATAGCATGTGTTGATTTACAAATTGTATTTTTTCCCATTAATTCCGTTGATATTCTTGACCTTTTGCTTTTCTATATGACTTCTAGAATTATTTTTTTCTAGCTACAGATTTTTTTTTTGGCAGTTTGGTGTGGCATAGAATAAGTAGACTGATTTATGTAGAATTATCATTTTTATTATATAACCCGGTCTAATCATGAGCAAGTGATATGAAAAAAAGAGCCTGGACACTATTTTCCAGGAAATTATCAAAGAGAACTGCCGAGAAGTCATAGGAACAGAGGAAAAAATAAACATTGAAAGGATTCATCGATCACCCACTGAAAGGGATCCTAAAATCAAAACACCAAGGAATATAGTGGCCAAATGCCAGAACCCTCAGACGAAGGAAAAAATATTGCAAGCAGCTAGAAAAACCCAATTCAAGTATCAAGGAGCCACAATTAGGATCACCCAGGATCTGGCAGCATCCACATTAAAAGATCGAAGTGCCTGGAATATGATATTCCGAAAGGCTAAGGAACTTGGTATGCAACCAAAAATAACTTACCCAGCGAGAATGAGCATCTTTTTCCAGGGAAGAAGATGGACATTCAACGAAGTAAGCGAAATTCATCTATTTCTGATGAAAAAGCCAGAACTTAACAAAAAGTTTGATCTACAAATATAGAACTCAAGAGAAATCTAAAAAGGTAAAGATTAATCTTGGGAACTATATAGATGTATAAAGAATACATGTATACCTTGTTCTAGAAATTGATGTGGAAAGGACATTGTACCAGAAAAAGGGTAAAGTGGGGATAGTACATCTCATGAAGAGGCATAGGAAACCTATTATATCTGAGAGAAAGAATGGAGGGGGATGAATATAGTGGGTATATTACTGCCTTCAGAATTGGCTTTAAGTGAAAAATCTTAAGACATATTCAATCTATGGTGAAACTTCTCCCACCTCATTGAAAAGTGAGAAGGGAAAAGTGAAAAAGGAAGGAATAAGCTAAGAGGAAGGGAATACGGAAACTGGGAGGGAAAGGGGTAAGATAGGGGGAGGAATGCTAAGGCAGGGGGAGGGGATACTAAAAAGGGAGAGCTATGAGAAGCAATTGGTGCTCACAAGCTTAATACTGGGAAGGGGGGAAAGGGGAAAGAAGGGAGAAAAGCATAAATCGGGGTTAACAAGATGGCAAGTAATACAGAATTGGTCATTCTAACCATAAATGTGAACGGGGTAAACTCCCCCATAAAGAGGAAGAGATTAGCAGAATGGATTAAAAGCCAGAATCCTACAATATATTGTTTACAGGAAACACACCTGAAGCGGGGAGATACATGCAGGTTAAAGGTAAAAGGTTGGAGCAAAATCTACTATGCTTCAGGTGAAGTCAAAAAAGCAGGGGTAGCCATCCTGATCTCAGATCAAGCTAAAGCAAAAATTGATCTAATTAAAAGAGATAAGGAAGGGCACTATATCTTGCTAAAGGGTAGCATGGATAATGAAGCACTATCTATATTAAACATATATGCACCAAGTGGTGTAGCATCTACATTCTTAAAAGAGAAATTAAGAGAGCTGCAAGAAGAAATAGACAGTAAAACTACAGTAGTGGGAGATCTTAACCTTGCACTCTCAGAATTAGATAAATCAAACCACAAAATAAATAAGAAAGAAGTCAAAGAGGTAAATAGAATACTAGAAAAGTTAGATATGATAGATCTCTGGAGATGTAATGGAGACAGAAAGGAATACACTTTCTTTTCAGCAGTTCATGGAACCTATACAAAAATTGACCATATATTAGGACATAAAAACCTCAAACTCAAATGCAGTAAGGCAGAAATAGTAAATGCATCCTTTTCAGACCACGATGCAATGAAAATTACATTCAACAAAAAACCAGGGGGAAGTAGACCAAAAAATAATTGGAAACTAAATAATCTCATACTAAAGAATGATTGGGTGAAACAGCAAATCATAGACATAATTAATAACTTCACCCAAGAAAACGATAATAATGAGACATCATACCAAAATGTATGGGATGCAGCCAAAGCGGTAATAAGGGGAAATTTCATATCTCTAGAGGCCTATTTGTATAAAATAGAGAAAGAGAAGGTCAATGAATTGGGTTTGCAACTAAAAATGCTAGAAAAGGAACAAATTAAAAACCCCCAGTCAAACACTAAACTTGAAATTCTAAAAATAAAAGGAGAGATCAATAAAATTGAAAGTTAAAAAAACTATTGAATTAATTAATAAAACTAAGAGTTGGTTCTATGAAAAAACCAACAAAATAGACAAACCCTTAGTAAATCTGATTAAAAAAAAGGAGAAAGGAAAATCAAATTGTTAGTCTTAAAAATGAAAAGGGAGAACTCGCCACTAACGAAGAGGAAATTAGAGCAATAATTAGGAGTTACTTTGCCCAACTTTATGCCAATAAATTCGACAACTTAAATGAAATAGAAAAATACCTCCAAAAATATAGCTTGCCCAAACTAACAGAGGAAGAAGTAAATATCCTAAACAGTCCCATCTCAGAAAAAGAAATAGAACAAACTATCAATCAACTCCCTAAGAAAAAATCCCCAGGACCAGATGGATTTACATATGAATTCTACCAAACATTTAAAGAACAATTAACTCCAATGCTAAATAAACTATTTGAAAAAATAGGGATTGAAGGAGTCCTACCAAACTCCTTTTATGACACAGACATGGTACTGATACCTAAACCAGGTAGGCTGAAAACAGAGAAAGAAAATTATAGACCAATCTCCCTAATGAATATTGATGCTAAAATCTTAAATAAAATATTAGCAAAAAGATTACAGAAAATCGTCACCAAGATAATACACTATGACCAAGTAGGATTTATACCAGGAATGCAGGGCTGGTTCAATATTAGGAAAACTATTAGCATAATTGACTATATCAATAACCAACCAAACAAAAACCATATGATCATCTCAATAGATGCAGAAAAAGCATTTGATAAAATCCAACATCCATTCCTAATAAAAACACTTGAGAGCATAGGAATAAATGGACTTTTCCTTAAAATAGTCAGGAGCATATATTTAAAACCATCAGTAAGCATCATATGCAATGGGGAAAAACTGGAACCTTTCCCAGTAAGATCTGGAGTGAAGCAAGGTTGCCCACTATCACCATTATTATTTAATATCGTATTAGAAACACTAGCCTCGGCAATAAGAGTCGAGAAAGATATTAAAGGAATTAGAGTAGGCAATGAGGAAACCAAACTATCACTCTTTGCAGATGATATGATGGTATACCTAGAGAACCCCAGAGATTCTACTAAAAAGCTATTAGAAATAATTCATAATTTTAGCAAAGTAGCTGGCTACAAAATAAATCCCCATAAATCCTCAGCATTTTTATACATCACCAACAAAACCCAAGAGCAAGAGATACAAAGAGAAATTCCATTCAGAATAACTGTTGATACCATAAAATATTTGGGAATCTACCTACCAAAGGAAAGTCAGGAATTATATGAGCAAAATTATAAAAAAGTCTCCACGCAAATAAAGTCAGACTTAAATAATTGGAAAAATATTAAGTGCTCTTAGATCGGCCGAGCGAACATAATAAAGATGACAATACTCCCTAAACTAATCTATTTATTTAGTGCTATACCAATCAGACTTCCAAGAAAATATTTTAATGATCTAGAAAAAATAACAACAAAATTCATATGGAACAATAAAAAGTCGATAATCTCAAGGGAATTAATGAAAAAAAAATCAAATGGAGGTAGCCTAGCTGTACCTGATCTAAAATTATATTATAAAGCAGCAGTCACCAAAACCATTTGGTATTGGCTAAGAAATAGATTAGTGGATCAGTGGAAAAGGTTAGGTTCACAAGACAGAATAGTCAACTATAGCAATCTAGTGTTTGACAAACCCAAAGCCCCTAACTTCTGGAAAAGAATTCATTATTTGATAAAAACTGCTGGGATAATTGGAAATTAGTATGGCAGAAATTAGGCATGGACCCACACTTAACACCATATACCAAGATAAGATCAAAATGGGTCCATGACCTAGGCATAAAGAACGAGATTATAAATAAATTAGAAGAACATAGAATAGTTTATCTCTCAGTCTTGTGGAGGAGAAAGAAATTTGTGACCAAAGATGAACTAGAGACCATTACTGATCACAAAATAGAAAATTTTGATTACATCAAATTAAAAAGCCTTTGTACAAACAAAACTAATGCAAACAAGATTAGAAGGGAAGCAACAAACTGGGAAAACATCTTCACAGTTAAAGGTTCTGATAAAGGCCTCATTTCCAAAATATATAGAGAACTGACTCAAATTTATAAGAAATCAAGCCATTCTCCAATTGATAAATGGTCAAAGGATATGAACAGACAATTTTCAGAGGATGAAATTGAAACCATTACCACTCATATGAAAGAGTGTTCCAAATCATTATTGATCAGAGAAATGCAAATTAAGACAACTCTGAGATACCACGACACACCTGTCAGATTGGCTAAGATGACAGGAAAAAGTAATGATGAATGTTGGAGGGGATGCGGGAAAACTGGGACACTAATGCATTGTTGGTGGAGTTGTGAACGATTCCAACCATTCTGGAGAGCAATCTGGAATTATGCCCCCAAAATTATCAAATTGTGCATACCCTTTGATCCAGCAGTGTTTCTATTGGGCTTATATCCCAAAGAAATACTAAAGAAGGGAAAGGGACCTGTATGTGCTAAAATGTTTGTAGCAGCCCTATTTGTAGTGGCTAGAAACTGGAAAATGAAGGGATGCCCATCAATTGGAGAATGCTTACAGTTATTTTAAATGGAATTTCTCTTTCTGTCTTTTGCTGATGGGCTTTGGCAGTAATAGATAGAAATGCTGATGATTTGTGTGGCTTTTTTAATATCCTGAAACTTTGCTAAAGCTGTATTTCAAGTAGTTTTTGGATTATTCATAATTTCTGTCATCATTTTATGTATTATAGTTAGTTGTGCACACATCCAACTGTGACCCCTAACTAGAATAGAAGCTTTTTTTTAAAATCTCTTGTATCTACTGCTTATTAAAGGACCCCTTATCTATTTGGCACTTCACAAATATTTATTGAATTCAATTCAGTTTTACAGAGTAATCGTTAAATATTTTAACTGGTTTCACAGCACAATTAGGCTCAGAATTAATATAACTTTTGTCTAATGAAAATCTCAAAGCCTATTGATATGAAACTCTTTCCTCATTGATAGAAATCAATGTCCTGTACCTGTTTGAAGACTGGTGCATAAGTGCTGAGGGAAGTAGAAAGGAGTTTTGACTTTTCTTTGAGCTGCAGAGTCTCATTAAGTTTGTTCAATCTGAATCCAAAGAGAACTCTACGTTAGCTTTGAGTACTCCTGGACATTAGCTTTGAGAGAGTAGATAGGCAGTTCCAACTACATGTAAAGTTACTGAACAAAATAAAAGACTCTGGGAAGAAGTTGACATGAGAAGAGCTGACAGTTTTTATCATGTCCCTAATTCCAGTTGTTACATTAGAGACCTCAGAGAACTTCTCCATATATTATGCCTAAGTCTCTCTCTTGGTTGAATTGAGTTATCTTTCTCCCAATGGGAGAGCTCCTTTTCTCTATATTGGTTGGTGTTGGAATCCTTAACTAACTGCTAAGTAATTAGAGTTGATCTAATCTTACAAGAAGTTGTTTTGGCCAGAACCTGAAACAAGGTACTAAGTAGAACTAATCAAGACAAGGCTTGTGTTCCCACCTTTACTCATTGGACTCCACAAGTATGCTAGCTTCACAAAGTACACTTTCTAACTTCAAGAGAGTTCACACCTCCCTTAAAGTCATTGGGCCAGAGAGCACTATGGGAGAAAACCCATAATCCCATTCTCTCAGAAGAGGCAGATAAAAAGCCAGCGATGAAGGATCTATGGCAGAATACACTTTTTTCCTCTTGGCTGGCTGATCGCGCTAGACTCGAGAGAAACAACTCTGCTGCAGAGAACACTTTTGACGGACTTCAGTGGAGCTACGCCAGAAGCCCTCTCTCCGCAGCAAGTTGGTGCTGGGCTCCCCAGAAGGAGATAAGAGAGATCTTCCATCTCTGTTGGAGGCAGAAGAAGGCAGAGGCAGAGGCTGAAGGACAGAACCTTTGGATTTAAAGACATTTGGAGAGAGCTCTTGGAACCAAGCAGAGAGATAGGCCTCTAAGCTAACCGGGCTATATTGGAAATAATAAAAGATCTGAACTTTTATCACCTGGCTGTGTTTTGAGAAGAAGAAGCACACAACATTTTGGCGCAAAAGAAGAAGCTAGGAGCATAGTGAAAAGCTGTACAGCTTGCCTTCCCTTCCACGCTCCTACACTGCCTCCAGGGAAGAACCCTCGTGGTTTGAGACCCAATGAAATCTGGCAAATGGATGTGACTCATTATAAATCTTTTGGTCGTCTGTCTTTTATCCACGTTGTGGTAGACACCTTTTCAGGATTCACTTTTGCCATACCAGCAGCAAAAGAGACAGCCCGAGTGGTCACTGAATTCCTCATTCAAGCATTCGCAATTATGGGTGTGCCACAAGAAATAAAAACAGATAATGGACCGGCATATACCTCCAAGCATTTTGAACACTTTTGTGCACAGTATAAGATTCTACACACTACTGGCATACCCTTTAATCCTCAAGGTCAAGCAATAGTAGAAAGAAGAAACAGAGACATTAAGACACTCCTCCAAAAACAAAAGAAAGGAGGAGCCACGGGTAACCCTAGAGAACTTCTAAATTTAGTTCTCTATACCATTAATTTTTTAATCTTTGATAAAGATGCACTGGCTCCAGCAGACAGGTTTTATAACCCACCAGAAGAGCAGTGTCCAGTGCGAGCAGCTCCACTATCTTTAGATAATCGCCAGGTGATGTGGAGAGACCCAGAAAGTGGTGAATGGAAGGGACCAGATAGACTAACTGCTTGGGGGAGAGGATTTGCTTGCATCTCTACAGGTGGAGAAGGAATCAGATGGGTGCCTACGAGCCGCATTCGCCTTGTCCATCGCAGAAAGATGGAGCAGACCCTTGAAACAAAGGAGAAGACCCAAGAAATATCGGGTGGTTCTGTTGCTGATTGTGCTCATAAGAATTATTAGATTCCTGGCACATGAACTAATGGACAATGGAATCCTATTGGACTGTTTCTAGGACTTATGGACATGTGTAAATTTTCAGATTGATTCTTGTTATTTGTTACATTACTACTAGCCTGTGTTATATTGCTATGTGCTCATGTAAATTATGTATAATGCCTCCCATATTGATGGATTTATGTATACCATGTATATCTGTTACAAAGTTCTGGCCCATATTGATGGATTTATGTGTACCCCCTCAGAAACCCCCTATGTTTTAAAACAAAAGAAAGGGGGAGATGTTGGAATCCTTACTAACTGCTAAGTAATTAGAGTTGATCTAATCTTACAAGAAGTTGTTTTGGCCAGAACCTGAAACAAGGTACTAAGTAGAACTAATCAAGACAAGGCTTGTGTTCCCACCTTTACTCATTGGACTCCACAGGTTGGCATATATATTTCTATCTCTCTATCTATCTCTCTATCTCTCTATCTCTCTATCTTTCTATCTATCAATGATTAATAAAGACATATAGCTAGACCTATATAATATATATATATACAATTTTATTTAATATCTATAATATACAAAAATATTTTATGAAAACCTCAAGCTCTATGTTCAAGATAACTGTATATCTATATCTATATCTCTATGTATACATATAGACACATATACATATTTCAAATATATTATAGATATATCCTATATATTGAGAAGTTTTTATTTCTCCATTATTATTATTTCTCCATTAATAAAACACATCAGAAATTACCTTGAAATGGAAAACTATGTTTCCTAAATTAATAATATTTAAAGGCTCAGATAGATACAATTCTATTCATTTTGTTTCCTCTTGCTGAGGAGATCATAGTGGCCAAGTATCTTACTCTAGCCTCCTGCTTCCTTTCAGGAAGAAATTCAAATCTCCTTTGGAGTGAAAAGACTATAGAGGTCTATTTTGCTTCCTTTCAAGCCATACAATGGTACCACCATGCTACATCTGGGAGGAGAGCACTCACTTCTTTTATAGTACTAGGCAGTCTCTGGGGTCTTGAAAATCATTTGTCTGAGTTTCTTTAATCTTGGAATCTGGCAAAATAGGTAGAACTGTGTCTTTGGAGCTTAGAGTGTGGGAAACCTGAGAAAGAGAGACAGAGAGAGACAGAGAGAGAGAGAGAGAGACAGAGAGAGAGAGAGAGAAAGAGAGAGAGAGAGAGAGAAAGAGAGAGAGAGAGAACATTATTAACACCCCTGTTTCTTAGAACTCCAGGAGATGTGCTTTGAAAAACAACTAGGTTTATACAGAGGTTTGCTCTCTTTGCTGGACCCAAGGGTAAATGAGATGATTTTTACATCTGCTAGTGAGTGTGATAACATCAGGACCAAGAAGGTGCATCTCTGGGAGTTGATTCCTACAGCTTTTGGCTTTCATTCAATAAAAGTCCTCTCTTTCTCTGGCTCTAGAAGGCAACCAACCCAGGGGATTCATTGTTTCAATCGCAGTTATTGCAGAAATCATATTGAAAGCAAGAGGGAGATAGAAGGAGCAGGATGAAATCTGAGATCTGACATCCAACACGTGTACTTTATCCTATATTAAAAAAAAACAAACTTTTGTATAGAACGAAATGTAACATATAAATTGCTCAGTCGTTGGCACAGGTTCTTTCAACAGCTGGGGGGCACAGCACATGATAAAAAAAGCCAAAACAAAACCAGAGACTAGTTTATATTTCAAGGGAAAATTATGAAAACCTTAAATGTTTTTATGGAGATCAGGGAAGATTTCAGGGTAGCACAAAGTCTTTGAAGGTGTAATGTGCTTTCCAGAATATTGCATCTGTTGTAATGCAAATAATAAATAGAAAATGGAAGAAGATAACTTATTTGAATCCAAATAACAAGCTGGTAGGAGGGAAGCAGTGGATTCTATAGCTTTGGTGGAAAGGGAATAAGAGAGAGAACTGGCTGAGGGAGAGATAATAATAGTCAACTTCAGCTGTTGTTGACATTATATTCTGTTGTATAAATCCCAGGCCTTGCTGAAGGGAAACCCCTCCAATGAGAAAGAACAATGAAAATTGTTGATGAAAAGTCCGTCCCAGTTGGGAGTTTGACCTGCTATGCAATTGCCTCACTGAAAATGCTCAGACTTTCCCACTTTGCAACAGTTGGTTTAGAAACTCCTCTATAAGCCAAGATTGCTGCTAACAGCTGGAGCACAAGCTCCTTAGTGCCCTCGCATTTCTCATGGGACACCATCTCAATGGACAATGTAAAGTATAAAATGACTTCTGACTTTCCTAAGCTGCAATGAAATAACCTCAAATAAAGTTAAAAATGAAACTTTCTCTGCCTAATAAGTAAAAATTTGCTGATTTAATTGACATAAGGAAATCAATACTTCCTGAGAGCCAACAATCCAAGTGTATTTATTTACATTGGCATGTAAACTTAGATTGTAGAGCAATAAAGTGAAAATATGGTGACAGGATGAGGGTAGTGAGAGGAAGCAAACACTTTGTAAGGATGTCAGACTGCAGTATTTTAGATTTGAATGGAAAATAGGAACCTTGCTGCATTGAGAAACATTCCCTGAAACAGAATTGATCCAAATTTTTATATTTTATGATATTGAGATTTATTTCCTTATGGAAAATAAAAACCAAAAATGATATATGATGTATAGAAGCTATATCTAAAAAGGCTAATAACTTTTAAAGAGTTACATATGAAAAAACACTAAACTATGCTTTGAATCATCAAAAATTTGCCTCTGCTTTAATTGCCAGGTAGCTTTTCTGAACTAAAGAGGCAGATCTTAGGGGTAGGTAAGTTGATGATCATCATCCCACTAGGAGTGCAACGTAGTTAACTTGCTTATCCTTTCCATAGCCAGGCCCTGGAAGTTCTGAGTTAGTAAAATTCTTGATTAAGCATTTATTAATCTAAATTAATCTCCTGATGATGGAATGTATGAAAGAGATAACATTAAATCAAGTATCAAATATTTATTGATGACTCCAGGGTGTCACCCTTCCTTCTTATCCTCCAAAAAATCACACAAACAACAAAAATCTTATGTAGGATGTAGAAAAGCCACGCCCCACAAATAGCCATCTGATCTGGGAACAACAACAAAAATTCTCTTTACCATTCATCAAACAATATCTTTTCAATTGATTAAGCAACCTCTGAATTCCTTCCTCTTTCACAAAACCTTTCCTAATGTGATGAGAAAGATGATGAGTTATACCTGGATCATATAATATACATGTGAAAGCCTAAGAGATGATCTTCTCAATATCCTGATTATAGAATCATCTCTCTTTTAAGTCATAAAATTTACCAAACTGTAAGTCTTACTACATATTTTGGGGTTTAAACATGAATAACAATAATATAAATAGTAGAACATAAAATTAAAAAAAATTATAGATTAGGATAATATGGAAGGCAATTATTTATTGTACATTTCTCTTTTCTGAGGGCATTTTTCTTTTTTACCCTTTAGATGAGTCTTTATTTTAATATTATCATAATTTTCCTCAGTATCCTTCTCCGTCCTATAACAAAAAGTTATTTCACATATCAAAAAATATTTTGGAAATAGAAAAAAAGGAAAATGAAGAGAAAAAAGAAGTATAACTGATCAAAAAAACCTGTATTCTGAAAATGTCAAAAGCCCAATATCTGTGATTCATCTTCCTCTGAAAAGTGGTAGAATAGGAATGTTTTCTAATATCTCTTCTTTTTTGGGGGGAGGCATTGCAAGACAATTGGGATTAAATGACTTGCCCAGCATCACACAGCTATTAAGTGTTAAATGTCTGAGGCTGCATTTGAACTCAGGTCCTGTTGACTTCAAGGTCACTATTCTATCCACTGCACCATCTAGCTGCCCCTCACATCTCTTCTTTCAAGCCCAAGGTAAAGTGATTTCTGACTTCATAGAGGAAATGATCTGGATGAAGATCCTGCAAAGAAGACTAAGAAGGAATGGGCAGAAAGGTAGGAGAATCAGAAAAAAATAGGATTCTGAAACCTAGAAAGAAATAAGTAATTTAGAGAATCATCATATGATTGTTTATAGTTTACTATTCTTTTAAGATTGTTTGTTTAAAGGTTGCCCACTATCACTGTTACTATTTAATATTGTATTAGAAATGCTAGCTTTGGCAATAAGAGTTGAGAAAGAGATTAAAGAAATAAGAATAGGCAATGAGGAAACCAAATTATCACTCTTTGATGATGATATGAAGGTATATTTAGAGAACCCCTACTCTACTAAAGTAGACTCTACTAAAAAGTTATTAGAAACAATCCACACCTTTAGCAAAGTTGCAGGATACAAAATAAACCCACATAAGTCATCAGCATTCTTATATATCACTAACAAAACCCAACAGTAAGAGTTACAAAAAAAAATTCCATTTAAAGTAACTACTGATTGTATAAAATATTTAGGAATCTATCTGCCAAGGGAAAACCAGAAACTTTATGAGCAAAACTACAAAACACTTTCCACACAAATTAAATCTGATCTAACCAACTGGAAAAATATTAAATGCTCTTGGATTGGTTGAGCAAATATAATAAAGATGACAATACTACCTAAACTAATCTATTTATTTAGCGCTATACCAATCAAACTCCCAAAAAACTCCTTTGATGACCTAGAAAAAATAACAACAAAGTTCATATGGAAAAACAAAAGATCAAGAATTTCAAGGGAATTAATGAAAAAAAAATCAAATGAAGGTGGCCTAGGTGTACCAGATCTAAAATTATATTATAAAGCAGCAGTTACAAAAACCATCTGGTATTGGCTAAGAAATAGACTAGTTGATCAATGGACTAGGTTAGGTTCAAAGGACAAAACAGCCAACAACTTTAATAATATAGTGTTTGACAACCCCAAAGACCCCAGTTTTGGGGATAACAATGCATTATTTGACAAAAATTGCTGGGAAAATTGGAAATTAGTATGGCAGAAACTAAGCATTGACCCACACTTAACACCGTACACCGAGATAAGGTCAAAATGGGTACATGACCTAGGCATAAAGAATGAGATTATAAATAAATTGGAAGAGTATAGGATAGTTTACCTCTCAGACCCGTGGAGGAGGAAGGAATTTATAACCAAAGAAGAACTAGAGATCACTATTGACCACAAAATAGAAAATTTTGTCAAATAGATAAGTTTTTGAACAAGAAAAACTAATGCAGACAATATTAGAACAGAAGCAATAAACTGGGAAAACATTTTTACAATCAAAGGTTCTGATAAAGGCCTCATTTCCAAAATATATAGAGAATTGACTCTAATTTATAAGAAATCAAGCCATTCTCCAATTGATAAATGGTCAAAGGATATGAACAGACATTCAGATGAATGTCTCAGATGAAGAAATTGAAACTATTTATAGACATATGAAAATATACTCCAAATCATTATTAATCAGAGAAATGCAAATTAAGACAACTCTGAGATACCACTATACAGCTGTAAGATTGGCTAGAATGACAGGGAAAGATAATGTGGAATGTTGGAGGGATGTGGGAAAAGAGGGACACTGATACATTGTTGGTGGAATTGTGAACACATCCAGCCATTTTGGAGAGCAATTTGGAACTATGCTCAAAAAGTTATCAAACTGTGCATACTCTTTGATCCAGCAGTGTTTGTACTGGGCTTATACCCCAAAGAGATACTAAAGAAGGGAAAAGGACCTGTATGTGTCAAAATATTTGTGGCAGCCCTGTTTGTAGTGGCTAGAAGCTGGAAAATGAATGGATGCCCATCAATTGGAGAATGGTTGAGTAAATTGTAGTATATGAACGTTATGGAATATTATTGTTCTGTAAGAAATGACTAGCAGGATGAATACAGAGAGGCTTGGAGAGACTTACATGAACTGATGCTAAGTGAAATGAGCAGAACCAGGAAATCGTTATATACCTCAACAATGATAATGTTTGAGGATGTATTCAGATAGAAGTGGATTTCTTCGATAAAGAGAGCTAATTCAGTTTCAATTGATCAAGGATAGACAGAAGCAGCTACACCCAAAGAAAGAACACTGGAAAATGAATATAACCTGCTTGCATTTTTGTTTTTCTTCCCGGGTTATTTATATCTTCTGAATCCAATTCTTCTTGTGCAACAAGAGAACTGTTCGGTTCTGCACACATATATTGTATCTAGGATATACTGTAACCTATTTAACATGTAAAAGACTGCTTGCCATCTGGGGGAGAGGATAGAGGGAGGGAGGGAGGGGAAAAATCGGAACAGAAGTGAGTGCAAGGGATAATGCTGTAAAAAATTACCCTGGCATTATTAAAAAAATAAGATTGTTTGTTTATGTATTTTGGCCACTTATCTATTGGGGAATGGCTATACACACATGTGTGTGTGAATATACACATGCAGACATACACATACACATATACATATATGCACATGCATGTGTATACATATCTGTCTACTAATTGTTTATGTATCTTGCACACCAAATCTTACAAAAAAATCTCCCTCCCCATTTAACTACTTCCCTTCTTATTTTAAGTACCTTAATAATAATTACAGTAGCAGTAATAATTACTTACATTTATATGTAATTTACCATGTGCTAGGCACTGACTGTGAATTTCTTAACATTTATTATCTAATTCCATCTTCACAAATGCACTGGAGGGTAGATGCTACAGTGGCAACCATTTATAGATGAGGATGCTACAATGGCAACCATTTATAGATGAGGAAACCGAAGAGCATCTATTGAGATTGTCATGTGATTTCTGTTAGTCTTGCTAACATATAGTCTTGCTATTGATATGGTCAATCATGCCAATAGTTGTCCTTATACTGAACCAGCCCTAAATTCTGTGTATAAATCCCAGTTGGTAATAATATACAATCCTGCTGAGAAGATATTGTAATCTTTCTGCTAACATTTTATTTAAAATGTTGACATTAATATTCCTTAATGAGATTTGTCTACAATTTTGTTTTTCTGTTTTTTAAGTAGCATCATCATATTTATGTTATAAAAATTAATTTGGCAGGACTCTACCTATTTTTTCAAATAATTTATATAGTATTGGAATTAATTGTTCTTTAAATGTTTGGTAGAATTCGCTTGTAAATCCATCTGGCACTGGAGATATTTTTCTTTAGTGGTTCATTAGGCTTGTTCAATTTCTATGTCTAAAATGGGTTATTTAAGTATTTTATTTGCTCTTCTCTTAATCTAGGCAATTTATATATTTTTAAATATTCATCCATTTCAATTAGATTGTCATACTTCCTGCCATACAGTTAGACAAAACAGCTTCTAATTATTGCTTCAATTTCTTTTTTTATTGGTGATAAATTCACCCTTTTCATTTTTGATACTTTCCCCCCTTTCTCTGATCAAATTAGCAAAAGTTTTATGGTAGTTTTTTGCATATGTGATAAAACCAACTCTTAGTTTTGTTTATGTGATTTTCAAAATTTCTAATTTGGTATTTAATTGAGATGTTTTATTTGTTCTTTTTCTAGTTTTTTTAGTTGCATATCCTATTCACTGATATTTCTCAATTTTATTCATGTAAGTATTTATAGATATAAAATTTCCCCTAAGAAGTGCTTTAATTACATCCCATAAGTTTTGGTATGTTGTTTTATTATTATCATTGTCATGGATGAAATTATTTCTATGATTACTTTGGCTTACTTATTCTTCAGGATTAGCTTATTTAATTTGCAATTGGTTTTTAGTCTATCTTTCTTTGGTCCTTTATTGAATGTAAGTTTTGTTCCTTCATGATTTGAGATGAATGCACTTACTATTTGTGCTTTTTTGCATTTTATTGTGAAGTTTTATGTTCTAATATGTGGTCAATTTTTTGTGTAGATGGCATGTACCACTGAGAAAAATGTATATTCCTTTCTATCCTCATTCTATATTCTTCAGAGATTTATCATATTATCATTTCTAAGATGGTCTTAATGTCTCTAATTTTTTATTGCTTATTTTGTTAAATTTATCTACTTCTTAGAAGGGAAGGTTGAGGTCCCTCACTAGTATAGTTTTGCTGTTTATTTCTTCCTGTAATTGATTTAACTTTTTTTCTAAAATTTTGGATGTCATTTTACTTGGTGCATATATATTTAGTATTGATATTACTTCATTAGCTGTGGTACCTTTTTCACAAAATGAAGCTTCCTTATCTCTTTTAATTAGATCTATTTCTGCTTTTGCTTTGTCTGAAATCAGAATTGCTATCCCCATTTTTTGCTTATTTGTTTCAGCTGAAGCATAATATATTCTGATTCAGTCTTTTACCTTTAATCTTTGAATGTATTTCTTTGTTTCAAATGCTTTTGCTGAAAATGACATTGTTGGATTCTGGTTTTTAATACGCTCTGCTATCCATTACAGTTTTGTGGGAGGGTTTATCCCATTCACATTAACAGTTATGATGATCAGCTGAGTATTTCTTCCATTCTATTTTCTCTCCTTGATACTTTTTCTCTCTCTTCTACTGTCCCTTCTCACAGGTGTTTTCTTTCTTACCATCCCCCTCTTCTATCTGTTATCTCTTTCTCATAGTATTTCTACTCTCCCTTCTATCCAGTCCATTCTTTTTCTTTCCCCTTTCTCCTCTCTCTTTGCTACAAAGGAAGATAAATTTCTATGTCCAACTGAGTGTGTATAATATTCCCTTTTTGAGCCAAAACTAATGAACTTAAGCTTAAGATAATTCTCATCTCTTTTCCTTCTTTCCCTCTTCCTCCGAAAAAATAGATCATTTTTTTTTTTTGCCTCTTCATGTGATCTAATTTACCCTTTCCTCCCCTTTCATCTTTTCCTGGTAAAATCCTTTTCCCATGCCTCAATGACTTTTTTGATATCATTATTTGATATCATTTATTGCTTTAATTATTTAGATCATTACGTCATTATCATGATTTGATATCACTACATCAGAGTCAATTTAAACCTACACCCTCTATGTATAATCCCTCTAACTACGCTAGTTAAACATGTAGTTCTCATGAGTTAGAAGTATCATCTTCGCATGTAGAGATATAAATAGTTTGACCTTTAAATATGATTTTTTCCTGTTTTTTTCTATTATGCTTCTCTTGAGTTCTGTATTTGTAAATCCAGTTTATGTTTAGTTCTTGTATTTTCAATATAAGCAAAAGTCCCCTATTTCACTAAAAGTCCATTTCCTCTCCTGAAAGACAATGCTCAGTTTCACTGGGTAGTTGATTCCTGGTTGTAATCCAAGGTCCTTTGCCTTCTGGAATTTTGTATTTCTGCCTTTCCAAACCTTTATTGTAAAAGCTACCAAATCCTGGGTAATCGTAACTGTATCTTTTTTTTTTTTTTCTTCTGGCAGCCAACAGTATTTTTTCCTTGATATTACCATTCTGGAGTTTTGCAGTGATGTTTCTTGGAGATTTTTTTTTTAATGTGATTTATTTCTGGAGGTAATCAATAGATTTTTTCAATGACTATTTTTCCTTTTTGTTTTAGTATATCAGGATAGTTTTCCTTGATGATCTCTATCAAGGCTCTTTTTTTTTTTTTTTTTTTAAATCATGGCCTTCAGGTAGCATAATAATTTTTAAATTGTCTCTCCTGGATCTATTTTCCAGGTCATCTGTTTTTTTTTTTTCAATAAGGTACTATATATTCTATTCCATTTTTCCTTCTTTTTAGTTTGGCTGATTATTAATGTTTTCTAGAGTCATTAGCTTCCATTTTCCCAGTTCTAGTTTTTAATGAGTTTTTGTATCTCCTTTTCTGTTTCATTAATTATACTTTTAAAGATGTTTTCTTCAATGGATTTTTCTTTTATATTTGGTCATTTTTTAAATTAAGAAATTAATTTTTTCAGTGGAATTTTTCTGCATTTGACCAATTTTATTTTTTAAGGAATTATTTTTCTTTTCTAAGCTGTTGATTCTCTCTTGTATAACTCTCATTCTTTTCCCCAGTTTTTCTTCTTCCTCTTTTATTTGGTTTTTAAAATCCTTTATGAGTTCTTTCAAGATTGCTTTTTGGGTTTGAGATCAATTCATAGCCCCCTTTGAGATTTTGCATGGGAGCATTTTGTACTTTTCTGAATTAGTGTTGTGATCTTCCCTGTTACCACAGTAGTTTTCTATATTTAAAGTTCTTTTCTGTTTCTTGCTAATTTTCGTTCTTTTTTTTTTTTTTTTTTGGCTTTGGGAAAATACAAGCTGTATGTTTAGTCCATTGCTCACAGTGCTAGAGATATCCCACCCTAGTCCCATTTATTGTTGCTTGTTTTCTCTGGCTGACAATTTGTCTTTTGCATTGGAACTGGAGGCTGCCCTACTTGTCTGCTT
Source organism: Antechinus flavipes (assembly GCF_016432865.1). NCBI lineage: Eukaryota > Metazoa > Chordata > Mammalia > Dasyuromorphia > Dasyuridae > Antechinus > Antechinus flavipes. The sequence continues at coordinate 71,478,620 of NC_067402.1, forward strand.
TGCTACTGTTTTACTGAGTTAGGTTTTACTGAAGATGTCTTGGTTGCTGATCCACTGTGATTAAGATGCACCCAAACACTTTCATGGTCACTGAGGTGGGCTGTACACCCCATTCAGACTGACCTTTCTTGAAGCTGGAACCTATCCTGAACTGGAAAATTGTTTCCTTCCATCTCCTTATAGGGTCTCTCATTTCAGATTTTGTTCAGAGGCTTGGTTTCTCAATCCTGGAACTATCTCATCTTTTCTTATAGAGCAATAATATTCCATTATATTCACATACTATAACATATTCAGCTACACTCCAATTAATGGGCCTCCACATATTTTCCGATTCTTTTTTCCCTGAAAGTCCACTGGAGTTCCTTTCCATTCACTCATGCATGTAATTAAAATATATCACATATTTCCCTCTGTCTTTTTCCTTCTCTCACCCTTTCAAAGCCTCATTTCTACATTTATTGCCATTAAATTACCCTTAAATGGAGTGTTGTACATTTTAGTACATGAAATTTCAGACCTATACTATCACTTCTCTTTGTCATGAAAGAAATCTGTTACTGGGCTTTGTATTATTTTTTTTCTTGATTGCTGCATTTGCCTACCTTTCTTATATTTCTACTATCTAAATTGTTTGCAAAGCAAAATTTTTGTTTATTTGGTTTTCTTATGCTTCATTTAAAAATTAATTAAATGCCTGTCTTTTAAACTTTTATTATATATACCACATTTCTCTTCCAGTTAGCATAAATTTCTGCCTTCTGGTCTTTTATGGCACTGAAGAAAAGGGTAGTTCTGAATAGAATTGAATTCTCTAAAATTCTTGCTTCAAAATCCACATTCAAAATTAGCAAATTCTCACATTGGTCAGATTCAAAAATTGTTTTAATTTGTTGCTTGAATCCATCACCTCTCTTTAGGTAATACAAAGAATATATAATTATAAGTCCTTTGCAGTCATGGTTGGTCATTTCATTTATAAAAGGTCTTTTATCTTGGGTCTTTCATAGTTATTTGTCTTCATAATGTGGTTATTGTTATAGAAATTGTTTTCTTGGTTCTGCTCACTTCACTTTGCATTTGTTAATATAACCCTTTCAGGTATCTCAGAAATTCATTATTTCTTGTGGCAAAATAGTATAACATCATATTCATACACATATTCATTCAATTATTCCTCAATTCATAAACATCACAAGTTTCCAGTTCCTTATTAGTTAAAAAAAAGAGCTGTTAACAATATTTTTGTTTATATGGGTCTTGCCTTTTCTTTTATGGATGTGAACAATAAACTATAGAGGAATAATCATCAAAAAATGTAAGGTAGAAGATGTTTGTTCACTAGGAAGAATGAAGGACAATGGGTATATGATCCAATTATTCCACTGATTTCCCAAAATCAGGAGAAGGAAGGAAGACTTCTAACATTTTTTCATGGATATTTGGGGAAAATTTATGGACAAGATTCACATAGAAGGAATAGATATGGATGGGTAATGGTATGTATTATTGAAGGAAACTTTTAGTTCAATTACTTTTCATAGCTTTTGAGTGATTTAAAAAATAATTCAGAGTTGGCCTGGATTTGAAAGTATGTAAGTAAAAGTTTTAAGAAAATGAAGGAATGATGACTACATTCTTAGGAGAAAGTAACTAGTAATCACAATCAATATGAATTGTAGAAATTTGAGAGCAAGGTTGTCTTCCTAAATACTAAATTATTGATTTATTATCCATCCTAGAGTCTTTTAGTAATTATTTAATGACCTGTTAGTTATGAATTTTTGGAGGCAGCACAATATAATAGAAAGTACTTTGGACTGGCAGTTAAAGGATCTTGTTAGAATTCTTACAAGGTGCTAAGTCAGTTATCTAATTTAGCATGATACTTAACAGTTCTCTACCTCACTAATGTATTTAATACTCATTGGAGTTCTGCATGATTCACTAGTAGAGAGGAGTCCAGGAGATTCACAAGTCAAAGAGGAGTGGAGAAGATTCACAATTCAGAAGCCCACCAATCCCACTCTTGGAGGAGGAGTCAACCTTTGAGTTCACACCTCTAAAAAAGCATATAAAAGGACAAGCCTACTGGGAGCACTCTGGGAAATTGAGAAGCCAGGATTCAGTTGGGCAGAAAAAGGATTCAGAGGGAGCAAGAGGCTGAAGCTGACAGAGGCAGAAGCAAAGGACTAGCAGCAAAAGCTCTTAGAACCAAAGAGAGAAATAAGCCTCTAAGAAAGCTATTTTGGAAGAGATAATAAAGGACTGGACTTTATTTGAGGTGCATTATTACACTGAACTTAAACTAAGGCTGCCTCCAGAAGGTCCCCAAGAAACCTGCTCCTAGAGAATATTATATTTTAGAAGAGAACATGCACCCAATGTGGGGCAGACACAATCCTGATTTCAGTGGAAAAGCCTCTGATCCTGATCCAGTGGAGGTGAGTACAACAAGGAAACTTTGTTAAAGGGGCTAAAGTAGTATTTCAGCTGAAATGAGACAGATGTTTAGAAAACAGCCTTCTCTTCAAGGAAAATGTATAGAGAGCATTGTCAGGTTGTGAAAAGCCAAGGTTTGATTATAATTTGGGAGCAAATCACTGAACTTTTAGAAACTGCACAGTACATATCTCTTTGGTTCTCTATGGAAAAAGAATTGGATCTAAAGAAGTGGAAATTAGTAGGAGAGCAACTTTGTCAGTCCTGTAATGATAATGGACCTGACTCAATTTCCAACGATACACTTAATATATATAAGTTAATACAACTGGCTTTAGGAAATTATTTAAGTTATAGAATAAAGAAAAAGAAGAAAGAGCAAGAGGGGGAGATGTCAACTAAACTAGATGAAAAGTATGAAGAATCAGATAAGAATTCACAGTAGGAGAAATTAGATCATTTCCAATCCCCTTACCTCCCTCCCTCAATTAACCCTTCATGGGTGGAGGGAGAAGGAGGAGGGGGAGAGGCAGAAACACATTCAGCACCACCTATGAAGCAGCCTGTGACAAGATTAGAAAAGTCATTAGTTAAGGCAAAAAATGAAGGACAGGATGTATCTGATTTTATAAATGCGTACCCTGTGATTGAAGAGATTGACCCTTCAGGTCAAAAAAGGAAACTATCCACTCCTTTTGATTTGGAAAAAATTAAAGATTTGAAAAAGGGTTGCACTCTTTATGGGGCTACATCATCTTATGTTAAGATGTTACTAGATAGTTTGGCTTATGAAATCTTAACCCCGAGTGATTGGAAATCCATTTCAAGGACATGTTTAGAACCTGGACAAAACTTGTTGTGGCTTTTGGAGTATCATGAATTATGTAGGATTCAAGCCAAATGCAACAGGCAAACAGGAGTTAATGTACAAATCACTTTTGACCAACTAGCAGGTGAAGGTCAGTATGGAGAGAATTCAGAACAGATTAATTATCCCATACAGTCTATGAGCAAATTTCTAATACCGCAATAAAAGCTTGGGGTTCCCTCCCCGGATAGAAAAATGGAACTAAAGCCTTCACAAAAATAGAGCAAGGTCCCAATGAACTTTTTGCTGATTTTGTGGGACATTTGCAGACAGCTGTCACAAGAACCATTGGAGAAAATGCAGCTACAGAAATAATGACCAGATGTCTGGCTAAGGAAAATGCCAATGAAATTTGCAAAAGAATTATATGGGGATTACACAAAGATGTTCCTTTAGAGGAGATCATAAGACACTGTGACACAGTGGGCATAAATGCTTATTCTACCCAGACTATGATGAACATGGGAAGACAAAGTTCATCTTGGCAAGGGACTTCTAGAGAAAATCGTCGATGTTTTCAGTGTGAAAAAGTTGGACATTTGAAATCCCATTGTAGATATGGAGATAGAGTGAGAAGACAGGGTGAGAGAAAAACCAAAACCCCATGTCCAAAATGCAACCAAGGCTTCCACTGGGCTTCAGAATGTAGATTGACCCAGGGAAATGAGAGGCAGGGCCCAGCCGCAAGATATCATACAAAAGACAGGTGGGACATGATGGCAGCTGAGTTTACATCCAGAGAGTCTTTAGAAGTTCAGGATTCTTATGTGATCAGTCAGTCAAAAAGCAATTAGATAGCAGAAAGGGATTACAACTGGGGAGAATACAGGCTTTTTAAACCAACAGGGAAGTGTCCAGTGCAAACAGCTCCAAAGCAATTGCCAGGTGATGAGGAGAGATTTAGAAAGTGCTAAATAGAAGGGAATTAGATAGGTTAACTGTCTGGGAGAGAGGGTTTGCTTGGATTCCTACAGATGGAGAAGGAAACAGATGGGTGGCAATGAGCACCTGGAGAGAAACAGAAAAAGAGAAAAACCTCAGAACAAAGGAGAAGACTTAAAAAGCATCTGACACTGAAGGAGCATGGGTGATAATGAGACTGTTAAAAAACTTTAAAATCAGCAGGAATCATTAGATTCCCTAACATAAGATAAGACTATTGTAGGACTCCAAAGCTTGCAGGACTTATTGGATTCCTGGCACATGAACTAATGTACAATGGATTCCTTTTGGACTATTTCTAGGACTTATGCACATGTATAAATTTTCATGCTGATTATTTGTTTCATCCCTACTAGCCCAAGTTATATTGCTATGTGCTGATGTAATTTATGTAATTATGTGTAATGCCTCCCATATTGATGAATTTATGTATACCTGTTTCAAGTGAGCCCCTTCAGAAACATGCTAATCTAATTTGATTTTCTATTTCCTTTGGTGTTTTCATCTCCCTTCCTGAGAAGTCAGGGAGGTGTGACCACCTCCTTTTTATGGTGTTTTCACTCTCTTTTTGAGCAGTCAGGGAAGGCGTGATCACCTTCTTTTTTGGGGTTCTCACCTCCTTGAGAAGTCAAGGAGGTCATGGCCACCTATGTTCTAAAATCAAAAGAAAGCAGGAGGATTTATGTTTGTATCTCAAATCTGTCACTAAATCCATTTATGACTAGAGAAAATTCAGTTACCTCCTCTGAATTTCAGATTCCTCATAATAAATTATTGACCACTAAAATTCCCTTTAGCTTTAATTTTTTGAATATGTTGATATTTAACCTTTGACAATGATTTTTATAATTTTCTACTTGCTATATCAATAAGCACTTAATTTTAAGTGATATATTTTAAATATATCGTAAATCAAATTAGTCAAATTTCATTTGTAACCATTTGACATTTAAAAAATACAAAGCATGCAGAAGTGAGAAAAACAAACAAACAAAAAAAAGAGAATGTTCTTGCCTTCAGAAGATTCAGTATGATAGGACATTAAATTAAAATTCCTGGAAAGCAGAGAAGATAATGTTTTTTTTTAAAAATTATATCCTATGCAGTTGACAATATACTTATACACATTTGGCAGTCAATTCAGCATTTTAATTATATAATAAGGAATACAAAATATGCTGTTTTCTGACTAATATTCCCATTATTTTTGATTTATGATTTTTGTGATCCAGATCTTTGGCATCCTAAGGAATGTATGACCTTTCCATGTGACTTGCAATGAAAATCTTCTATCTATGTTTTTATCTCTATTAGAATGTAAGATTCTTAAAAGAAATAATGATTTCACTTTTTTTTTTTGTATTCTCAGTATTTATTCAATAGGCAGCTATGTGGCTCAGCAGGCCTAGCATCAAGAAAACTTGAGTTCAAATCCAGCCTCATACACTAACTGGCTGACTGAGTGATACTGGGCAAATCACTTAAGCTATTTTTGCCTTAATCCACTGGAAAAAGTACATTTGCCTAGAAAACCTCTTGGATAATATGGTTCATTAGAGTCACAAAGAATTAGACATACCTGAATAACAACAAAGACATAGAACTTTGAATTTAATTAGCACTTAATAAGTGCTTTATTCAATCATTTATATAAGGAACTCCTTGGGGAGGAAATCCTCCTTTATTAAAGGAGATCAGCCACTGTTCCTATAACTTATCATATTCTTAGAGGATTTTCTTTGAAGTTTAGTAACTTGATCAAGATCTTACAACCAATAAATTAGAAGCAGTGCTGAGACCCTGTGCTTTCTTACTCTAAGGCAGGCTCTCTAGTTACTGTGCAATGCAGACTCAATGAATTTATACTATATTGTTAAAAATCTAAAAATAGTAAATTGATATATAGGATCATTATAATCAAATTTAGAAGGAAGTTTAAGATTATATAATCCATCTTGCCCAATGTACATATGAAGAAAAAAGGAAGTGAAATTATTTGCTTAGGGTCACAGAAACAGCAAATAAAAGAACTAGAATTGACATCCAAGTCAAGACAAGTCAAGAAATATTTATTAAGTATTTATTATATGCTAAGCATTTTGCTGATAAGGAATGACATCAAGAAAAACACTGCCCCTGACCTTACAGTCCTTACATTCCAATGAGGAAGGCATCATGCAAAGATTTAATACATCCATGCATCTATCCATCCATCCATTCATCCATATGTATATATACATGTATGTATGTACATATCTATATATCTACATCTATCTCTAAATCTCTATTACTGTACAGAGGATAAATAGTAGATAAGAAAGGCATTAGCATTGAGATATATTGGAATAGTTTTATTTGAAGAAAATGGGATTTGAAATAAATTCTGAAGTAAGTCAGAAACTACAGGTGGAGTGGAGGAAAGAAAGGATACCAGGCTTGGAAGAGGTCATTGAAAATGCACAGAGCAGGGAGATGAGTATTTTGTGAAAGGAACTGCAGGGAGGTCAGTGTCACTGTATTGTAGAGTATGTATAGGGGATTAAAGTACAAAAAGAATAGAAGCATAGGAAGGGAGCAGGTTATGAAGGGCTTTCAAAAACAAACAGAAGTTTTCTATTTGATCCTGGTGGTTATGGGGAGCTACTGGATGTTACTGAGTAAGAAAGTGACATGGCCAGACATGCACCTTGGCACTTGCTTGGAGGGACATGAGGCATGTTGATCAATCAGAAGATTGTCTTAGCCATGTAGTCATGAGATTAGGAAGGCCTCTGTGAAAGTGGTGATACACTAAAGACAATATGGGGACATATATGAGAAATGATTCAAATGAAGTATGTAAGAGATTTTGCAACTGAGTGAATATTTTGAATTCTATGCTTGTTCTTTAAAACCATATGATGCATCTCAGGTTAACAATATTGCCCTGAAGCATCTTATTACTAATGACTACTACTTCATGAATTATTTTTTTATTACTTTTGTTTTGTTGTTCTGTCGATGTCTTACAATTGTGTTCTGCATCTAGTGAATTCTTTGTACATGTAATTAATCTTTCTCTAAAGTAGTACATATATTCATTCAACACATCTTTATTGAGTGACTGCAATGTATAAGATGCTCTAATGATACCACATGGCATTAAGTAATTCATAAATGTTCTTGAATAGGGATGAGGTACTATATCTTAATGCACAGTAATGTTCTGTCCTTCTAATAATGGCCCTTTATTTTGCCCTGTTTTTCAAATGGGGATTTGGGATTTTCAGTGATTCAATCTCAGCTCTACATGTGCTTTCCCCTGTGATTAGTGGCATATATTTGCAATGTACCTAGCTAGGGGTAGGGATGTAGTATGTGGCCATGTAGCCGAGGCTAGTTAATTGGCTCACATGGGAATCTAACATATGACCTTGTTATCAGGGTGCCATAACCAACAGACCCAACTTGTCACAGACATATCAATATCAGTGTTCTCAATTTCTTTATTTTATCCCTTATTCCCCAGGCCAAGCTAGACCTCTCAAATCCTCATTTGCTATGATTTCCTCATCTTCTTGTTACCTTTCCTAGCCTTTGCATATTATGGATAAAGAATAAGGTGATGTATAGGGAAGCACTTTGGGTCTTTGGAGGGAGAAGTCTTAAGAACTTGAAGGAATTTTTACTATTATTTTTCATTTAAATATTGTAAAGCATGATGGGAGTCACTTAAAGTCCCATTTGAAAAATAGGGTAAAATAAAGGCCAATCATTAGAAGAACAGCACATTACTGTGCATTAAGACATAGCACCTCACCATTATTCAAGAACATTTATTTTGGGAACCTAAAGTAGTGGGAAATTAACTAGGAAAGAAAAAAAAAAGTACAAGGAGGGAAAAATTTGAGTGTAAAAAACCAGCACCAATCATTATAGAATCATAAACTCAGGGAACATTAAGTTGAAAGGGACCTTAGCATTTGGTGTGACTCACTTATTTTAGAGATGAGAGGTTAAATGACTTCTGCCAAATCAGGAAGTTTGCACCAGAGCTTGGACAGTTAGTAGAGCTCTTGACTTCTAGACCTGGATAATTTCATTTTACTCAGAGCCTTCCCTGAGAAAGTCATTTGTGTAAAAATTTTAAAACATGGCTAGACATTAAGCATGTCAAATATTATCCTTGCAAAATAACTCTGAGTTACTAATAATATTGTTTAAAAGTTTATAATTAAATATAGTCAAGTGGATTAAAATAACTGCTACTATTCACAAAGTATTTTGGGGTCATGGATGGTCTTTTCTCAAGTCTTTCTAACTTTGAAACAAAATTTGAAGAATGCACATACCAATCCACATTTAGTTTTGTTAAACACCAAGACATTTATTTATTAATTTGCTCACTTATTTGTTTGTTTGTTCATTTATTTATTTATGGAGAATCTCAAATGTCACTTTCTTACTGATGACTTTACTTTCTACTGTCATTTCACTTAGATAGTATTCAATGCTTTGATCATTTCTTAAATCAGTAATTTTTCAATTGTTGATTTCATTAACAACTCCTTCACATTAGACAGGAGTTTCCAGAGCACCTGTCATTATCATTATCATTATCAATATGTTCATCTGATTGTATTCAATGGATTTTGGACAAAATGAGGTGATTAATGATTGAGAAACAGGATTGTGTTTGCATAGTCCAACAGACAGAATCTTGCTCTTTATAACTAACTTGTGATTTCATGTAGTTGAATCAGATTTCACATATTCTTTTGACTGATTGCTTTGAGAATGACAGGGCTTGTTTTGACAGTTTGGGTGACAGTGTCATGTCAAAACTAGTTTCCTCTGGAAAAGTATTTTGAGAAAAACAGTATTCAAATGCATACCTTTATACAATGAGGTGAGATTTTTCACCAAAATCTTCACTTTTCACCATGGATATAGTTGTTAAGCTTCTTTTTCTTTGAGCCCTAGGTATAAGATATTGAAAATTACAAGAATGCCATCTGCTCCAGAACGAAGGAAAAGAAAATGGAATGTAAATCAACACATGATATGTTAACTTCTTTTTTTTTCTGCTTTTTAAAATCTCTCCCATGGTTTTTCTTTTGACTCTGATTTTTCTTTCCCAACATAATTCATAAATCAATGTGTGTTAAAAATAAATAAAGAAGTCTATTTTCCATTGATTTTCATTACTTATTTTTAACAATTTTTACCAATTTCCCAAACTGCTCCAAAATATGCACAAATTATAAAGCCATTTCAATGGTCTCCACGGTTTATGATATATAAAAATCAAGCATCTATATAAGGCAAAAAATCTGATGAACTAACAGAGAAAAATCTCTGACAACTACAGCTTCTCCTTCATTACTATATCTACCATTCTCCTCGTAGGTAGGTGGTAACAGCCAACCAATTTTCTTGCATCAGAACTCAATTCTTTTCTTGAAAGGGAAAGGGAGAAAGCCCTGTCCCATGACTGATGAAATCCAGATGGCAGAAATTTGTTTAAGCTGTTATGGTAGCATTATGGTGGTGCTCTATGCCCCACACTAGAATTTGATAGAGTAATGAAGAAATAGAGGTCATGTAGGCAGGACACATACATGGATGTGTGGTTCTTCATTAAGCCTATGTGGATCCCTGCATCCATCTGGGGCCAGTTATGTTACTCTAGATGTTACTTGGGGGCTGGTGAACCATGAATTGTCTAGTATTACAGAAACTTTGAATCCATCACCCAAGGAAAGTACCATCAAAAGTGAAAAAACACAATTAAAAACCCTCAGTATGTAAGATAAACCAATCTGGAAGATATTAATAACAACAGAGAATTTGGACTCTTGGTCAGAAAGTCAAAGAGGAGATTGCTAGAAAACTAAGCAACTTAGACACTTAACCTTCTCTTAGGACTCCAATACCTCAGTATTCTACCATAAGATTGCTTAGAATGAGAAGAGTGAACTCAGGCTTACTTGATGGTAATCAGAATGACAGCCATTCAGAGGAACTATTTAACCTAGTTACTTTATGCCTTGTAAACTGAATTAAAAAAAGGATGAAGTGTCCCAAAACTCTTAGTACAGTCTTAAGCAATTGGCTCTGCATAATGTGTCTTTCCTAATATTCTTATGTCTTAAAGGTAAACCTTTAAAGTAGGTTGGCACAATATATTTTTGGAACTCATGGGAAGAAGTTACTAAATTTTTGATGTCCTTAGAACTCCTAGATTTGTTATGACTATCTTAAATGAATTGATTTGATATTTTGTTTCTTAGTTGCATATTAATATGTCCAAGTAAAGTGTTTAAAAATATAGCTAATAAATTTGACATTGCATTTGGAGACAATTTTTCATAATACTATTAATCTATTTGAAAAGTAAGCTTATCCAAAAGTTAGTTATCCAAAAGAAAATAAATGAGGTAGCCTTAAAAAAAGTAGAAAAATAAGTGAAAATAATTTCATAGAGACTAAAACCAGCTGTCTTTCCAAATATAGCTGAGCAGAGGTCTATTCTGAACAAAACTAATATTATTTATTAGGAAAATCACAGAATCTGCATTGGGGGGATTTCAGAGGCCTCATAAAATCAGAGTGCTAGAGATGGGAAAGTCCTCATGCCATATATTCCAATACTTGCTATTTAACCGATATGCCTAATTTCTTATCTCTTAACTCATGGCTAGATTAAGAAGTACTGGAAGAAAGATTTCTAATACTAAGTGTTCTCCCCATAGCCAAAATCCTAGATCATATATCAGACTTAGAACCTGAAGTAGCAAGAAATGACATTTTATTGTTTATTAATTGAAGATGTTGTTGGCTTTGTGATACCTAACTACAGTTTATATATTCCTCTGCTTTATGCTAAGTTGAGGAAATACATACTGGCAAAGAAAAAGGAGTGATTAAGAATGTTAACTTGGAATAAAAAGAAATACATTCCTGTTCAGGCTTTATTATATACTGATTGCACAATAATGATTAAAGTAAGTCATTAATAGATTTGGATCTCAGTTTTTTTTTTTTTTAGGTGAAATAAGGAACATTAGGTTAAATAATCTCTAAGGTTCTTTTCAGCTCTCTTTTTTTTTTTTTTTATTTATTTATTTTTTTTTTTATAATAAATTTTATTTTATTTAATAATAACTTCGCATTGACAGAATCCATGCCAGGATAATTTCTACACGACATTATCCCTTGCAATCACTTATGTTTCGTTTTTTCCCCTCCCTCCCTCCTCCCCCCCCCCCCAGGATGGCAAGCAGTCCTATATATGCTAAACATGTTGCAGTATATCCTAGATACAATACATATTTGCAGAACCAAACAGTTCTCTTGTTGCACAGGGAGAATTGGATTCAGAAGGTAAAAATAACTCGGGAAGAAAATCAAAATTGCAAATAGTTCACATTCATTTCCCAGTATTCCTTCTTTGGGTGTAGCTGTTTCTGTCCATCATTTCTGCAATGAAACTCAGTTAAGTCTCTTTGTCAGAGAAATCCACTTCCATCAGAATACATCCTCATACAATATCGTTGTCGAAGTGTATAATGATCTCCTGGTTCTGCTCATCTCACTTAGCATCAGTCCATGTAGGTCTCTCCAAGCCTCTCTGTATTCATCCTGCTGGTCATTCCTTACAGAGCAATAATATTCCATAACGTTCATATACCACAATTTACCCAGCCATTCTCCAGTTGATGGGCATCCATTCATTTTCCAGTTTCTAGCCACTACAAACAGGGCTGCTACAAACATTTTGGCACATACAGGTCCCCTTCCCTTTTTTAGTATCTCTTTGGGGTATAAGCCCAATAGAAACACTGTTGGATCAAAGGGTATGCACAGTTTGATAACTTTTTGGGCATAATTCCAGATCGCTCTCCAGAATGGCTGGATTCGTTCACAACTCCACCAACAATGCATCAATGTCCCCGTTTTCCCGCATCCCCTCCAACATTCATCATTGTTTTTTCCTGTCATCTTAGCCAATCTGACAGGAGTGTAGTGATATCTCAGAGTTGTCTTAATTTGCATTTCTCTGATCAATAGTGATTTGGAACACTCTTTCATGTGAGTGGTAATAGTTTCAATTTCTTCATCTGAAAATTGTCTGTTCATATCCTTTGACCATTTATCAATTGGAGAATGGCTTGATTTTTTATAAATTTGAGTCAGTTCTCTATATATTTTGGAAATGAGGCCTTTATCAGAACCTTTAATTGTAAAGATGTTTTCCCAGTTAGTTACTTCCCTACTAATCTTGTTTGCATTCGTTCTGTTTGTACAAAGGCTTTTTAATTTGATATAATCAAAATTTTCTATTTTGTGATTGGTAATGGTCTCTAGTTCATCTTTGGTCACAAATTTCTTTCTCCTCCACAAGTCTGAGAGATAAACTATCCTATGTTCTTCTAATTTATTTATAATCTCGTTCTTTATGCCTAGGTCATGGACCCATTTTGATCTTATCTTGGTATGTGGTGTTAAGTGTGGGTCCTTGCCTAATTTCTGCCATACTAATTTCCAGTTATCCCAGCAGTTTTTATCAAATAATGAAATCTTATCCCAAAATTTAGAATCTTTGGGTTTGTCAAACACTAGATTGCTATAGTTGACTATTCTGTCTTGTGAACCTAACCTTTTCCACTGATCAACTAATCTATTTCTAAGCCAATACCAGATGGTTTTGGTGACTGCTGCTTTATAATATAATTTTAGATCAGGTACAGCTAGACCACCTTCATTTGATTTTTTTTTCATTAATTCCCTTGAGATTCTCGACTTTTTATTGTTCCATATGAATTTTGTTGTTATTTTTTCTAAATCATTAAAATATTTTCTTGGAAGTCTGATTGGTATAGCACTAAATAAATAGATTAGTTTAGGGAGTATTGTCATCTTTATTATATTTGCTCGGCCTATCCAAGAGCACTTAATATTTTTCCAATTATTTAAGTCTGACTTTATTTGTGTGAAAACTTTTTTGTAATTTTGCTCATATAATTCCTGACTTTCCTTTGGTAGGTAGATTCCCAAATATTTTATGCTATCAACAGTTATTTTGAATGGAATTTCTCTTTGTATCTCTTGCTCTTGGATTTTGTTGGTGGTGTATAAGAATGCTGAGGATTTATGGGGATTTATTTTGTATCCTGCTACTTTGCTAAAATTATGAATTATTTCTAATAGCTTTTTAGTAGAATCTCTGGGGTTTTCTAGGTATACCATCATATCATCTGCAAAGAGTGATAGTTTGGTTTCCTCATTGCCTACTCTAATTCCTTTAATCTCTTTCTCGACTCTTATTGCAGAGGCCAGTGTTTCTAATACAATATTGAATAATAATGGTGATAGTGGGCAACCTTGCTTCACTCCAGATCTTACCGGGAAAGGTTCCAGTTTTTCCCCATTGCATATGATGCTTACTGAAGGTTTAAAATATATGCTCCTAACTATTTTAAGGAAAAGTCCTTTTATTCCTATGCTCTCAAGTGTTTTTATTAGGAATGGCTGTTGGATTTTATCAAATGCTTTTTCTGCATCTATTGAAATGATCATATGGTTTTTGTTTGGTTGGTTGTTGATATAGTCAATTATGTTAATAGTTTTCCTAATATTGAACCAGCCCTGCATTCCTGGTATAAATCCTACTTGGTCATAGTGTATTATCCTGGGGATGATTTTCTGTAATCTTTTTGCTAATATTTTATTTAAGATTTTAGCATCAATATTCATTAGGGAGATTGGTCTATAATTTTCTTTCTCTGTTTTCAGCCTACCTGGTTTAGGTATCAGTACCATATCTGTGTCATAAAAGGAGTTTGGTAGGACTCCTTCAATCCCTACTTCTTCAAATAGTTTATTTAGCATTGGAGTTAATTGATCTTTAAATGTTTGATAGAATTCAGATGTAAATCCATCTGGTCCTGGGGTTTTTTTCTTAGGGAGTTGATTGATAGTTTGTTCTATTTCTTTTTCTGAGATAGGAGTGTTTAGGATATTTACTTCTTCCTCTGTTAGTTTAGGTAAGCTATATTTTTGGAGGTATTCTTCTATTTCATTTAAGTTGTCGAATTTATTGGCGTAAAGTTGGGCAAAGTAACTCCTAATTATTGCTCTAATTTCCTCTTCGTTAGTGGTGAGTTCTCCCTTTTCATTTTTAAGACTAACAATTTGATTTTCCTCTTTCCTTTTTTTAATCAGATTTACTAAGGGTTTGTCTATTTTGTTGGTTTTTTCATAGAACCAACTCTTAGTTTTATTAATCAATTCAATAGTTTTTTTACTTTCAATTTTATTGATCTCTCCTTTTATTTTTTGAATTTCAAGTTTAGTGTTTGATTGGGGGTTTTTAATTTGTTCCTTTTCTAGCATTTTTAGTTGCAAGCCCAATTCATTGACCTTCTCTTTCTCTATTTTATACAAATAGGCCTCTAGAGATATGAGATTTCCCCTTATTACCGCTTTGGCTGCATCCCATACATTTTGGTATGATGTCTCATTATTATCATTTTCTTGGATGAAGTTATTAATTATGTCTATAATTTGCTGTTTCACCCAATCATTCTTTAGTATGAGATTATTTAGTTTCCAATTATTTTTTGGTCTACTTTCCTGTGGCTTTTTATTGAATGTAATTTTCAATGCATCATGGTCTGAAAAGGATGCATTCACTATTTCTGCCTTACTGCATTTGAGTTTGAGGTTTTTATGTCCTAATATATGATCAATTTTTGTATAAGTTCCATGAACTGCTGAAAAGAAGGTGTACTCCTTTCTGTCCCCATTACATTTTCTCCAGAGATCTATCATATCTAATTTTTCTAGTATTCTATTTATCTCTTTGACTTCTTTCTTATTTATTTTGTGGTTTGATTTATCTAATTCTGAGAGTGCAAGGTTGAGATCTCCCACTATTATAGTTTTACTGTCTATTTCTTCTTGCAGCTCTCTTAATTTCTCTTTTAGGAATTTTGATGCTACACTACTTGGTGCATATATATTTAATATAGATACTTCTTCATTATTCATTCTACCCTTTAGCAAGATATAGTGCCCTTCCTTATCTCTTTTGATTAGATCAATTTTTGCTTTAGCTTGATCTGAGATCAGGATGGCTACCCCTGCTTTTTTGGCTTCACCTGAAGCATAGTAGATTTTGCTCCAACCTTTTACCTTTAACCTGCATGTATCACCCCGCTTCAGGTGTGTTTCCTGTATACAACATATTGTAGGATTCTGGCTTTTAATCCATTCTGCTAACCGCTTCCTCTTTATAGAGGAGTTTACCCCGTTCACATTTATGGTTAAAATGACCAATTCTGTATTACTTGCCATCTTGTTGACCCCGGTTTATGCTTTTCTCCCTTCTTACTCCCTTACCCCCTCCCTTACCCCCCTTCCCAGTATTAAGCTTGTGAGCTCCCCTTGCTTCTCACAGCCCTCCCTTTTTCAGTATCCCTCCCCTCCCCTTAGAGTTCCCCCCCCCCAACTTACCCCTTTCCCTCCCAGTTCCCGTATTCCCTTCCACTTAGCTTATTCCTTCCTTTTTCACTTTTCCCTTCTCACTTTTCAATGAGGTGGGAGAAGTTTCACCATAGATTGAATATGTCTAAAATTCTTCTCTTACTGCCAATTCTGAAAGCAGTAAAATACTCACTATTTTCATTCCTCTCCATTCTTTCTCTCAGATATACTAGGTTTTCTTTGCCTCTTCATGAAATGTAGTACCCCCACTTTCCCTTTTTTCTAGTACAATGTCCTTTCCTCAACTAGTTTCTAGAACAAGGTATACATGTATTTTTTATACATCTTTACAGCCGAAATATAGTTCCCAAGATTAATCTTTACCTTTTTAGATTTCTCTTGAGTTCTGTGCTTGTAGATCAAATTTTTTGTTAAGTTCTGGCTTTTTCATCAGAAATAGATGAAATTCGCTTATTTCGTTGAATGACCATCTTCTTCCCTGGAAAAAGATGCTCAATCTCGCTGGGTAAGTTATTTTTGGTTGCATACCAAGTTCCTTAGCCTTTCGGAATATCATATTCCAGGCCCTTCGATCCTTTAATGTGGATGCTGCCAGATCCTGGGTGATCCTTATTGTGGCTCCTTGATACTTGAATTGGGTTTTTCTAGCCGCTTGCAGTATTTTTTCCTTTGCCTGAGGGTTCTGGCATTTGGCCACTATATTCCTTGGTGTTTTGATTTTAGGATCCCTTTCAGTAGGGGATCGATGAATTCTTTCAATGTCTATTTTACCTTCTGTTTCTATGACTTCTGGGCAGTTCTCTTTGATAATTTCCTGGAAGATAGTGTTCAGGCTTTTTTTTTCATCATACTTTTCTGGAAGTCCGATGATTCTCAGGTTGTCTCTCCTGGATCTGTTTTCCAGGTCTGTTGTCTTCCCCAGAAGGTATTTCACATCCTTTTCCATTGTTTGATTTTTTTGGATTTGCTTGACTGATTCTTCTTGTCTCCTCGAGTCATTCAATTCCAATTGTTCGACCCTGATTTTCAGTGAGGTATTTTCTTCACTCACTTTTTTAAGATCTTTTTCTAATTGTCCAATTGAGTTCTTTTGTTCTGTGGAATTTTTTTCCATTTCGCCAATTTTGTTTTTTAGAGAGCTGTTTTCTGTTTCCAGTTCACTAATCCTATTTTTCAAGGATTTGGTTTCTTTATCCACTCTCTCTTTAACTGACTTCTCCAGGCTCTTTTGCCAAGCCTCCCTCTTCTTTTGCAGAGCCTCCCTCTCCTTTTCCCATTTTTCTTCTAGCTCCCTTGTGAGAGCCTTTTTAATTTCCTCCATGAGATTCATCTGTGCTGAGGGATATAAGGTCTCCTCCTTCGGGGATTCACCTGGGGACTGTTTGTTTTTAGTCTCCTCAGGGTTTGGAGTCTGCTCTTTATCTGTATAAAAGCTGTCCAGGGTTAAATTCTTTTTCAGTTTCTTGCTCATTCTGTCTATTTATCAAAGACAAACTATCAAAGAAACAGAAGGAAAAAAAACCCCTTGAATGGAGGCTGCTTTCTTTGGGGGAGGGGCAGGGTATTCGTGAGGCACAGGTCCTACTGTGCTATGGCGCCTGCGCACTGAGATCCGAGCGCTCTGAGATCCGAGCGGGCTAAGACACTGTGGGGGAGGGGTGGCCAGGTCCCTAGAAACTCCAGCTGTTTGGGATTGTATTCTTCACCCCCGGTGTTTTTAGCTTCTCTGCTGGGCTGCTGACTTGCTCCTATAGCAAAGCTCTCACCGCAGAGACGGCTGCGGTCCTACCCCCTCTCCGCTCCACCCGGTTCTGAGCTGCTATCTGTGCTCTGGTTGCAGCTGCTGCTACCCGCAGACTGCTTCCAAATACCGTCCCCGCCCTCGCGCAAAAACAGACCTTTCTTGACGAGTCTCAAGGATGGTTTCTCTTGGTAAGTAATTGTATGGTTTTTTTTTTCAGTCGAGCATTAATTCAGAGGCATGAAATGAAATGAATAGTGAGAGAAAAACACGGAGATTACACAGAAGTGTATTTCCTCTCCGCCATCTTGGCCGGAAGTCCCCCTCTTTTCAGCTCTCTAATTCTGTTATTTAATATATGGAGTAAGGAAGAAATCAAAGAAGATCAAAAAGAGAAGGAGAAGGAAGAAGAGACGATTTCTTTTCATTTAAAACCTGCATCATTTGGGTTTTACATATAGCTATGGAAAACAGGCAAATTTTTTGCAAGGTTTGTTTTTATGAACTGTATTGTAAGAGTAATTATAATTGATTAGAGAATCAAGACAAAATAGTTTAGTAATGTTATATTCTGCTACTGTTAAAACAGATATCTTTTATTCTTAAACAGACAAATACAGATTAGAGTATGTAAATGGACTGTCAAATGTAAATATATATATATGTATGTATGTGTGTGTGTGTGTGTGTGTGTATGTATGTCAATCAATTGCCTCCTTGGGTTATTTCGTATTTTTATCTTAAGATAATATGGAATATTATAAAACAAGGGAATTTTTGTAGGTGATGTCTTATGTTGTCCTATTCTATCATATGCATTTATATGTTTGTGTACAAAGGAGGAGACAGAGAAGAGTAGTGTAAAGTGGGTTGAATAAGAATGTAATTTAGCAGAAAGACAATGATCTTGAAGTTAGGAAGAACTGGAATCAAATTTTGTCTCTGACACAAAAACCTTGAACAAGTTATATAACTATTATAGACTATGAACAACTTCCTATGTTTAATTACTGTGGTAATTTGCCATCTACCAAAAGAGGTTTTGGCACAGAGAGTTCTTTATTGTGATTTGAAATGTTTATAACATAAAAAATCAACTCTTTTAAACAAATGATAAAGGCCACTTTTCTGATGTAATATTCATTCCTCTGTCTGCTATTTATGTGTAGTCAGACCATCAGGTTTTTAGAGCAAAGATCAAAATAAGTGCAAAATTTTTAAAAAAAAGTATAAAAATGAAAAAAAAAACATTGTGTAATTAAAATAACATCACTATGGAATTTGAAAATAAATTATTTATGATGAAAAATGGTATTTGGGCAGAAGAAAGGGCATAGTGCCAATTATAGTAATTTAATAAAGAAGTTTAACTGATATAAGTAAATTGTCATTATGAAAATATAAAATATAACTTTAAAAGGTTCCTACTTGCCAAATGGATCAGTTTAGAATATAAACCAATTAGAATATAAACCACTCAATCTTTGGAGTGGAATATGATAGAAGACTATATATATTTCTACATAAGGCAGAGAGAGAAAAAAAGAAAGAAAAATAACTTGATTCAATTAAATAGTCCTTTGGATTGCATTTAGGGATGAAAATCAAAGGATGATGACAGAAACAAAACAGAAAAGATTCAAAAATTATACTACCAAACATTTTAGACCATTAAGGGGAAATGGAAAATGAGTCTTTAGACAGGAAATTAATTAGAATAAATTTTCATAGAGAATATCCACAAGTGTGGGTGACATTGTGAAGACATTGAGAGAACAATTCAGAAAATATTTGAATGAGGAAATGATAACAAAGATAGGAAAAAATCCCAGGCTTTACTAATACCCAAGCAAGTATCTATGGAAATACCTTCCAACTTTCTATATACTTCCTCTTACATCTAACACAATTTAAAAAGAAGAATTGATTTAACCATTATATAATTAATGGAAGGAATGTTGAAAATTCACAATACTATTAAGATTGTTGACTTTTTTTTTAATTAAGCATTTGATTTGGTAGAACAAAATGCTTCCTCAATGTTAGTCAATCAGTCAGACAAAATAATCTATTAAGCACCACCTCTGTTCTAGGCAGTGTCCTAAGGACAGAGGATGCAAAAAAGAGGCAAAAGAAAAGTTCCTGCCTTGAAGTAGCTCATGACTTGTTACTCCGAGCAAATCTTTTGATTTGCTAAGTTTCCTAATCTGTAAAATGAGGTTAACATTTTACTAATACCCAAGGCAGTTGTTGGAAAATGCTGAGTTTATGCTTACATAATGTCTTAAAATCTATCATTATTAGTTAAGATTAGGTAGTACTAGTGAATAAAGAACTATACCTGCAGAAGGGTGACTGCTCTGCTTTTGTGCATAGTTTCCTTACTAAAAATTCATTTTATATCAGTGAAATCACAGGTCTAGACCATCCCCTCCCCCTAAAGAGGATAAATATCACAGTTATTTGGTTAAAGAACTCATTGAAACAGTTGGAAGTCTGACAAGTTATAATTAGCATAGCACTGTAGGCTTCTCAGTGGGAGAAAATAAAAATGACAGATTAAAAATCATTTTATCCCAGTGATGTCAGTAATCTATTGAATTCTCCAGATTTTATCGATGGAGATTCTGAGACCTCAAGAGGTTTTTGAATGAACAGAACCAGCATTTGAACCTGAGTCTTCTGGCTTAAAATCCAGGACTTTGTCTTCTATTGTGTGTGATTCCAGTGTTATTATGACTGTGAGACCTTAGATGACTTAATTCAGTAGAATTAGAAGAACAAATCTTGTTCTATTCCCACATTTTCTGAAGTACCCAGGTTCAGGAATAAGCTTCTGAATGTATAAAATGCAAATGCCTGTTTTCTGAAACTTTAGGGATTTTGTCAGTGCTTCTTTTTTCCCTTAATATTCTGTGCCCAGTACTTGACAGCTGTGTGATTCTGGGCAAGTCATTTAGCCTAGTCTACCTCAGTTTCCTCATCTGTAAAATGAACCAGAGAAGAAAATGACAAACCACTCTAGATTCTTTGTCAAGAAAATCTCAAATGGGGTCATAAAGAATAAGACATAACATAAAAAACTCAATAGCAAAAAACCCAACAGCAACAACTACATTTCTGTGTTCTATTCCTTTTTTCTTTCTAAAACCACATCTCCCTTTTTCTGCAGAAGCAGTTTAACAGTCTGTGGACAACTTTTGAAACTTAGTTTGTGGATATAGTTAGATTTATGGTTATTCTTTAGGTGACAGTTATACTACCATCAAAGCCCTTCTCTTTGTATTGGGAACTAGATAGGAACAATTGTGCTTTTCCCTCTTAGCTTATATCTCTGTTGTTATTCTTTCTCCTTTGAAAATGGAGTAGCTTTCTTTGTATTTTATATTTTACCTCAACAGTTATTAGTTTTCACTCATGAATAAAATGTATCTGATATTATCTTGTTGAAAGAAGCACATGCTTCCATCTATGAATTAGTAGTTGCAGAAAGACATGGAACAGAGGCTGGAATGGTGCTTTTGTTATTGCAGAGGTACTCCCTGTATGCAAACTTCCTCCACTAACACAGATCAATATTTCTTGCTTAATATATAGTCTTGAGATCAGGATCGGAATCTATGGCTTTTTATTCCAAATTCAGGGATTTTTGCCCTTAAATCACACTGTTTTTTAATCTCTAGAAATACTTTTCTGATGGGTCCAGTTGAAAGTGACCCTGTGTTCTTCTACAATATCATTACACTTATCTTTTTTCACTCTCTATATCTTTTCTCTATTTCTCTTTCTCTTTCTGTATCTGTTTCTGTGTCTGTCTCTGTCTTTATCCTCTCTGTCTTTGTTTCTGTTCCTTTCTCTGTCTCTGTCTTTATCTCTGTCTTTTCTGTTTTTCTGTCTATCTCTCTGTTTCTCTCTTATCTACTCAATCCATCTATCTCTCAATATCGTCTTTCTTCTAGTATTATTTCAGTGTCAGAACTTTGTCTTAAACATCTTTTATTCCCCCTATGTAGATAGCATAGTGTTTTGTGAATAGAAAGAATAATAAAAAACTTAAATATAACAAATTCACTTTATTAATTCTCAGGTAATATTTTGATTATCAATAGGACTCCTAAGAAGTTACTTGAAAATTTTTGCTGCTACTATTAACTATTTCAAGACATTGCTTTTAGGAGGAAGGAGATGAATACAGAAGAATCTCAGTCATTTTAGATTAATCACCTTTTTCTATGTACTTGTACTATACATTTCCTATATACTCCTATACACTTGTCCAATTGCTTTCCATTTTGTTTTCTTTTAAAAAATCAGTCTCTTAAGCTATGAGTTTCAATGACAATTTTCAACCTAAAACACATGCTTAATGTTGTTTGTTGAACTAAAGTTCACTTAGTTAAATGAAAGCTTGACAATAGTCCTAATAATGTAAAATTCTAGTGAGGCAGGTAGGATCAGGGAGAGCCTGTGTTTCAGTATGATTCAAAGCTGAGCATCTTGGAAAGAGCTCTTTAAAAGTGATTCATAAATAGTTTTCAACAGGGCTCCAGACAAACTGATGTCTAAAATCTTTTAAGTCCCAAATATGTGCAAATGTATCCCAATCTGGCTTTGAATGGTGCCTTTTTATTTTTCCACTTGATTCATTTTGAAAGTCAGCATATGTCATTCTATAGTGTCATCATTGTTCCTTTAAAGTAGCAGCTACATCTCTCCTTGAACATATGGAATTATTGTGCTTCTGGTAGACGAATTAATCCCTGAGAAGATTGCAAACTTGAAAGTTAAACTTTTGGCATCCTTTCAGCTAGACTCTGAGGCATCAGTTTAAGTGGATCTTAATTTGAATGCATGGGTATAAATCTAAATGAAAGTAGAGTTTTTGTGGATTATAAATTTTTGGAGAGAGCTATACAACAAACAATTGAAATTTCTTTTTGAAAGCTACATTCAGGTACTCAGAGAGAAGGGCTGTGGGTGAAGTGCATTTGATAAGGATGATTTTTCCAAAGCAAGGTAAAAATCATTTTCTTATTGTAGTAAAGTGAACCATTATTTTACGGCACCACTAAACATGTTATTCTTATCCATGCAAACAAAACAGTGAAATTTTTATATCATTATTCATGTTTTCATATTGTATCTCTTTTTGATTTACAAAATGTTTTTCTTACAATACAATAAATTGCTTTTCCTTTCCTTCCTTCCTTCCTTCCTTCCTTCCTTCCTTCCTTCCTTCCTTCCTTCCTTCCTTCCTTCCTTCCTTCCTTCCTTCCTTCTTTCCTTCCTTCCTTCCCCCTTTCATCTCTCTGTCTGTCTGTCTCTGTCTCCGTCTGTCTGTCTGTCTGTCTGGCTCTCCTCTTTCTTTCTCTTTCTCCAGACCTATGATGTTCTCTGTCTGATGAACTCCCAGAATTGATATTCCTTCAGGTATAGCAGAAAGTGGTACTGATTTCAGCTTTTAGTCTTAGTTGCTAGGGCATTAAGAGATAACAAGTGACTTGTTCCTAGTCACACAGCTAATATAAGTCAGAGACAGGACAAAAAGGTTGTCACATTTCTATTAAAGGTATAACCATTCTTTCATTCTCCTAGGTTTATAGCCTTAGTGCTAGCCTCATTTCCCAATTTCACTCCACATATTCAATCAGTTACTGAATGTTGCTGTTTTTGGATATACCCATTCATTCAACTATCATTTTAGTAAAGGGTTTCGGACCTTCTTACCTATACTATTGCAATAGTTTCTTAATTACTTTTCTTGCCTTGTTTCATAATTTCATTCTCTACTCAGCTGCCAAAGAAATTTTCTTCAAGTTCAGATCTGACCAAATAAGTCCCCTACTCAATAAACTTCAGTAGTTATTATCTCTGTGATAAATATATATATACTGTTTACCTTTTAAAGCTTTCCATAACCTAAGTAGCCCACAGACTCCTTATGTATTACTCCTCATCACTTTTCACACTCTAGGCAACCTGATCTCATTGTTCCTGATATACAAAATACAATGTCACCTTAGTTTTGGACTGGTTACATCCCATGCAGGGAATGTGCCCCATTCTCACCTCTGCCTCATAGATTTCTCTCTTCCTTAAAGATGTATCTTAAACATCCTCTTCTAAATGAAGACTTCTGTGATTGCCCCATTTCCTAGTACTTTCCTGTTCTCTATCCCCAACAACTTTGTATTTATTTGTATTTGTATCTATTTATATTTTTGATATGTGTATATATATGCCTATGATAGAATACAAATTACTCAAGATTAGGGATGCAAGAAAAATGTATATTTTTGTTCCTAGTGCACCAGCACAGTGCCTGGCATGTAGTTAATTCAAGACTTCAAGGGGGATCCTTTATCAGCCCTACCAATCTGCCTCTCAGTGAAAGTATTATTATGCCTATTTTACATTTGAATGTAAATTCAGGAGGTGAAATAACTTCCCCATGTGCACATGAGTAGTAAGTTATAGAACTGGGATTAGAATGGTGATCTTTTGGCTCCAAGCCCAGTTCTCTTTCCACTTGACAACATTTTTCTGATTATAACTTTTGATCTACTTCACCAGCTAAATTCTCATTCCTCTATTTGATTCCTTTTTGCTTATTGCTGTTTGATTCAGGTGCAATTTGCAGTCAGTGTGGTTTAGTAAGAGCTTTGTGATTGGTTGTTCAAGAATAGCTTGGCTGGCCCAGAATTTTGTAGCTTTAAAGTCAAACATAAATTCCTAACTTGCCATTTCTCCTTTATCTTTCTGAAGATACTTGTTTCCTCTACTCTTCCTCTGTAGTACTTTAACTTCTTCCTCTTTGTTTTCTCCCTTTGCCTTGTGGGGAGTCCTTACATATGGGTGCTCTGTTCAAAGCAATACACATTTTGATCTCTTGTATCCCACAAGGTATTTTGGGTTTGGGGACCAGATTTTTTCTTTGCCACTTATTTATTCTTAAAAAAAAAAAAAAACTGGGACAAGTAACTTTTGTTTCATGCAGGATTCATTTATGAGTTTTTGAAAAATAGCTCTGGAAAGCCAGCTTTGATAAAGCCTATTGGGATTCAATTGTAGCTACTTGATTATGCCTTTAAAGCCAAATCAGTTTGGCTTTCACTGATTGGCCAATAATAGATCCCAGACCAAACCTCACTTGTTCTTTGTTTGGCTTTTGATGGCTCAGAGTGAGGGTAAATTGGCAGTTAAATTAGACCATTCTTTGCCTCAATTCTCTTCTGAACATGGAATGAATATGAAGGAACTGGGTCCTTAGGAAAGTGTTCCTGAAGGAAATAGTACTTACACTGGAATTTGTAACATCAAGAGGCAAAATAATATTTTTGTAGTCTTATTTATGTCTCTAATGTGTCATATTGCTATAAAAGTAAGCATGTGTTATCCAATGTTAGGTCAAGATAATGAAAACCTTGGTGGGTACTACTTTTCTAAAAGTATTTCAAAATCAAAGTTAGTCCAAATGATGAATCTTGTAAATGCTTACTTGTATTTAAATTTGTACTTTTCAAAGTTATAATTCTGTAAAATATGGTTTTTGCTTTTGGCCCAATGAAAATGTGCATTGCAAATTCAAATGAGACCATGAGATCACTTTATGAGATTCATTATTTGCATTTATGTAGACCTAGATGTACAGGACCTTTAAATTTGATCCTTCCACTTATAAGTATCAGATTAAATTCAAAAAGACTTATCATCAACATTTTGGCTACCAATGAAGAAGCTTTTCATCACAGTAATTCATGTACTTTCCTTCTAAGAGTAAAATGGAAAGAATATCTACTTTGGTGACACTACAGAATTTTTTTCTATTTAGATAAATATTTATCCATTTCATCAAAGATTCAGAATGTATCCATTGATGGAAAGATTTCAGCAACAACAATATTTGGTCAACAGAACATTGTAAAGAGAACATTGCCTTGGTTAAAAGAGAAAAAGAGTCAGAGGAACTGGGATCTAAGGATATTTAAAGAAAAGAGATAAAGAATGAAGGGGGGAAAGCCTTTGAAGGTACATTGTATCCATTCCTACAATCAATAAGAATATTTTCTAAGCACCTACTATGTATCAGACACTAAGCTAGACTAAGTGTTATGGATAAAGGTATAAAGAATGTAATGATCTATATTTTAAAGGGGTTAAATTGAAATAGGTGAGAAAGCAAATGCACATATAAATATATAAAGAAGAAGTATATTAAGAAGACTTTTACAAGGTAGTTCAATGCACTGTAGTTTAGGAAAGAGGACACTAGCATTATAAGGGATCAGGGAAGAGTTCACATAGAAAGTAGTGCTTAATTTGTTCTGAAGAAATAGAGATTATATGAAACAGAGCTGTGAAGAAAGGATTCTAAGCAAGAGAAATATAAAGGCAAAGAGACTAAAAATGGAATTTAATGTGTAAAGAACAAAGAGTAGACAAGTATATAGTGATCATGAAGTAAAGATCAGCTTAGAAATAGTGAAGCTGGAAAGGTTGGTTGGAGTCAGATTATAAAGAATTTTAAAAGCTAACCATAAGAGTTTGTAAAAGAATGCAATAAATGAATATTCTCAAGAGGTCTTATAAGTAGGCATATTGGGTCCTGACAGAGTGGTGCTGAACTAAATCAGAGAAAAAGGTCATGATGAATGAGGAGACTATAAAGGCTGGCTTTATCTATTAGTGATGGATATAAAGGAAGTAGGAATCTGTAGGACAGACTGGAGGCATAATATTTGACTGGGAAAGTGATTACTTAAGTAAGCAAGGTTTTATTTTTAGAGAAAATCAAAGATGACATTGTTCTGAAGAGAGGTTGAGCATGGAGAAATGGGTCAATGAAGTAATGGTTAACCCCCATTACTCTGTGGCATACAGTTTGTGGGAAATCTTCACATAGGGGCATGTGAGATTTCAGAAGGAGATGATAGAAAACTTTGCTGAGCCTTGTGCAGCCAGCAGTGGTGGAGTAACTGTGAGGAATACCAGTTGTTTTCTCTTCTACCTTTTGATTATTTGTTTTCTTCCTTTCTCATCTATTATTTTGACCATTTCCCTTCTAATTAATACATCTCCCAGAAAGAGGGAGGGAAAGGAACAGAACTCAGATTACAAAGTTTAATTATTTTTAAGGCCTCTAGTAAATGGCTGATAGGACAGGTGACAACTAGTAAAACAGGGTAAAGGATTATTTCTAGACTTCATGTTGTAGGCGTTATGACTTCTCTTTTTCCAGGAAACACTGAAAGTGAACCTGATATTTTACAGCAAACTTTCAGTTTCCTTTGATTCACCTAATGCTACAAATTTAGGTTTAAACCTTTTATGTGGAAGATTTCAAAATGTTTGCTCTCTTTTCCCCACAATAATCCTATCCCAAGCAGAGTATTAGTTAAAAAAAAAAAAAAAAACTCTGTTAGCCTTACATGGTCCACAAAGGGGGCTTTCATGTTTTGATTAAAGTCTCCTGTTATATTTACTAGTATTTGTAAATCTACATTCCAGAAAAGCATTTTACAGATCTGTTCCTGAAGAATTTCTGTTGACTAAACAATGATTGCCCTTGTTGCCATGAGAAATAGTTGGCACCAGGCACATAACAAACCCAGCTATAATCTATAGCTTCTAAATCTTAATTTTCAATGGCACTTAGAATATCATGATGTTAGGATGTTCAGTTGAGAAAGCCAAAAGAAGAAGAAAAATAATTATAGCATTGCTCCAGATAGCCATTCAGATATTTTGAATTCTGACAGGTGACCCAAACCAGACCAAATTATTTTAAACATCCATTTTTATCAGTGAGAATATCTAGCCTAGTAAAAAGATAATAATTCATAACTGGCCAGAATTAATGCAGATGGGATTATGTTTTTTTTTTTCCCTAAAAAGCTCCTGCCTTTTGGTCTGGGTTATATCATTTTGGCCTCCTAGTTTGTCAGTCAAGAATAATTTACCAAGTTTTTACTGAGTATCAGCCACTGTACTACAAAGTAAAGCAAAATAGAGTTGCTGTCCTCAAAGAACATATAATTCAATGAAAGAGACAATTCATAAGTGACTAGGTTCATCCAAGATCAATGCAGAGTAGATAAAAAGTACTCTTAGCCACAAAGGCACTAGTTAGTGGGAAGACAAGACTCCCTTTAAGTATATTTGTTTATTTATTAAATTGTGATCATGGTAATACATAAGAAGATGATAATGATAATCACAGAGGAAAACTTCTTAATTAAAAAAAAATTAAAGACAAAATGGGTTGTTTCTGGAAAATGGAGGGGGAAGTATAATATTATGAGAAAATAAATTATTAATAAAGCATTTTAAGCTAGATATTGTGCTAGATGTTTTATATATATATATATGTGTGTGTGTGTGTGTGTGTGTGTGTGTGTGTGTGTATGTATAGATATACTAACTTAGGAATATTCTCATAAGCATTTTTCATTCTAATGGAAGTGATGGTTGGGATGGGAGACAGATAAGGAACTAAACTTTGCTTTCAGCTGAGATGTTAGAATGTGCATAAAAGATGATCCTTAGACATTAAAGAAAATGGAAGATAGGGTGTCTTGTTCTGGGGAGTGTAAGTGGTCCAGTGAGTTATATCATATATAGAACAGAGACCTATACCTATAATCAAGGGCTTTATGTATGTGTCTGCATCTATATATCTGTGTATATACTTGAATGCCTCTGTCACTCTGATGATACAATCTTTCTTAAAATAATATTTTAATGCAAAAAGTAAAATGCATGGGTTTACAAAGAAGTCAATTACCTTTAAATATAATTACCAGCATTTTTTTTAATGTTTGCAAATATCAGGATGTCATCAGAATTCCATGATATTGCTTTCTTTTGTATTCTTTCACAGGGAGGAAAGTGTTCTTAATTTGGAATAAGACAGATTATTGAAAAATCAGATGCTGTGTTTTTTTCTTTTTCTAATGAGAAGGTTTATTTCACAACTGTTATAGTATAGATAAACAAAATAATGGTAATGGTCAAGTCGTTTTGAAAATGCCACAGTTTAAATATGTAGTACCATTTTAAGCAAGACATAGCCTTGGAAAGTATTTCAATTATTCTGTATCTTAAGATGGGTCTTAGGTCATAAATCAAAACATGGTTAAAACACATCCCCCCACACATATACCCCCCCAACACACACACTCCCCCCAACACAGGTCAATGTTGGGGTCTAGGAATGGTGAGGAAATAACTCTGCCCAATCTCTAAATGAAATAAAGTAGACAAGTAAAGCAGACTAGATGTTTGACAGGGCTTACCTCCTAAATAAGTTCTCTGCAACAGAGATTTATTTCACATATATTTTACTATTAATAATAAAATCTCTACAAGTAAACTTTCACATTCAGTTTATTGGCTTGGTTTTGTGTCTTTACATAAAATTTAGCAGTGTTCAGGACACACAAGGATGGGAGTTTCAAATAGTTTTAAAGAACAGTTTGAAAAATGAAAGAAACTAGCTAAATAGTGAGGTCTGCTAGAAATCGTTCTGGTTGAACATTTAAGAGACATTCATTCTAGTCTTATATTTGTGACTGCTACATGTGTAACTTTGATAAATTTTATTTCCCCCTTTAAGTTTTTCCCCTTATTTATTAAATTGTGATGATGTTAATATATAAAAAGAAATAATGATAATTACAGAGGAAAACTTCTTAATTAAAAAAAAAAATAGCCTAAAATGGAATAGGCTGCTTTTGGAAGATGGAGGGGACAATTTAACTTAATGAAGGAATGAATGATTAACAAAGCATTTTTGAACCAAACATTATGCCAAGTACTACAGCTACACATACTAATTTTTGAAGATGCTCACAAGGAATTTATATTCTAATGGAAGTGATAGTGGGGGGAGGTAGGGGAATGGATAGAGAACAAAATTTGGAGTCAGGAAGACCTGACTTAGATCATGCCTCTGACACTTATAGGTTGTAAAATGAGAGATAATAAACCCCATTGTGTGGTTCAAATAAGCAACCTCTCCCTCCCCTACCTCACTTCCTTCATCTCTGTGTCTATATTCATTTGTCTATCTTCTTCCTCCTCCTCTTCCTCCTCCTCCTTTTCCTCTTCCTCCTTCTCTTTCTCCTCTTCCTCCTCCTCCTCTTCCTCCTTCTCCTTCTCCTCCTCCCCCTCTTCCTCCTCCTTTTTCTCTTTCTTTCTCTTCCTTCTCTTTCTTTTCTTTCCTTCTTCCTATTCTTTCTCTTTCACTTACTCTGCTTCCTTCTCACTCACTCCTATCCTCTCTTTTATTCCTACTCTTTCTCTCCATATACACCATCAATACACATATATAACGTGTATGTGTATAAAATATGCATATGTATATGCATTTATATGGTACATGTTGTTCCTACTTTAAAGTTATCCATAAATGCAGTTATTATTTTCCCTAATTAGAAACCTCTGAGCAATGGCAGACCTCCTTGTTGGGACTCTTCTACTCAGTGGTCTCTGAAGTCCCTTTCAACTGTTTCTGTCATATTTGTTCTGCCTGTGCAAAGGAATGGTTTTAAGTTCCAAATGATTGATATGAAAGCATTGTGAAAAATCAAAATCTTTATGTAAATGCTTTAGATATTATTTTTGACTTGTTTTGCTATTAGCAAATAATTTTACTATGTGATTTTACTGGTTTTCATGTCTTTGATACAAAATTAATTCTGGAGAGTTGGAAGAGACTCTTTTAGAAGAGCCTGAAGTTATGAAAGATCTAATAAAAGCAAAACAAAATAAAATTTCATACATACATAATACATGCAAACATACAAATATATGTACATATATATGCATGTATCTGTGAATACCAGATTTTCTTTTTGTATGTATTGCTTCAAAAAAGCATGGTTACTCAGATATTTTGGAGGATAGAAAAATCAAATTTAACATTAATCAAGGGCCTATTAAGTATATAGGTCTTTGTGCTAGATGCTGGGGATATAAAAACAAAAAAAAAATTCTGCTTTCAAGTTTATAAACTTCTGAGTGAGGGGAATAAAAAAAAAACTATTGTGAAAATTGTGACATTGATATGGGAAGAACTGGTACAACGGAGAAATCAGACAGTTCTGTAGGAATATTTGAAAATTGAAATAAGAAATATGGGAAAAATGGTAAAAAGATTGATAGAATTGAGTTTCCATTTCTAAATGAGAACAGAAAATAACATTCATATTATTAATCTGATAGACACGTCTCCTAAATGCTATGTTTATTTTATGCCAAAACTCTGTATTTCCAGATTAGTAGTGGATAAAAGGGATGTGGCTTGCAATTTTCTTTTATGATTATAATTTGTATTTCTCTCTTTCCTTTCTATATCTTCTTCATTTCTAAATATACCCTTCCTTCCCATTCCCTTTCCCAAAAGGCCACCCCTTGTAACAAACTTAAAAAAAAGCAAAAGAAGAACAAAGAAAAGCACTTCCATAAAGACTTTAAACCAACACATCAATCAAGCCTTGCACTAATATATTCTATACCCATTGTCCCCATTCTCTAATCACCTTACCTTTGCAAAGAATGGAGAGAGTTGTATTTTTAAAATATCATGTTGAGAATAAAATTAATTATTGCATTCAGAGATGTTTTAGTTTTGATCCATTGTGCTTTCTTTTTCCATTATTGTAGTCATGATGCATATTGTTCTTCTTCTTCTGCTTCTGATGCTGTGTATCAGTTCATAAAATTCTTCTCAAGACTGAATATACATTCTTCATAGTAGTGAACTCATAAAGAAAACAAATGTTTCTCTACCTCAGTTTGTTTAACCATTCTCCAAGGGATCAACATGTGCACAAGTAGGTATATAAGCAATAACAATATAATTTATACATAGAAACATGTATGTATGCATGTATTAAGCTTATATAATTTGACTTTGTTTTGTATATACCAAGTATGTTCCTATTTATGAATATGGTGTCTTCCTTGATAGAATACAGTTTACTTTAGTGCAGTGATAGTTTCATTTTCATTTTAACAACTTCAGTTTCCTCATCTATGAAAAAAGATGGTCGTGAGGATGCAATGAGATATAAAGAACATTTCAAAACTTAAGTCCTTTATAAGTACTAACAAATAACAATAGTGAATAAATAAATAAATAAAAACCCCTGATAAAATGTAATTAGCCATTATGAGAGTCTTTATATAACAATATGGAAGGCCATTTATAATTTCATCCCACTAAGTGGGGATTATGTGGTAAAAGAAAGAGTAAGTAGAGAGAATATGGGGACTAAAAAGTTTATATTTATCTTTAGCTTCACAGAAGATATCAAAAAACACCTTAAATAAACACAGCTGTCTTTGTAGATATACTTTTTACAGTCTTGCAACATTGTGGAAGCTAAACTATTATTATCTTTTCCCACTTTTTATTGTAAATTTTAAAAAATTACTATGGTATATATATTTCATGGACATTCACAGATATGTTGTCTAGGTTTGTACAATGCTAAAGCAGCCAGTTGAAAGATGAAAAATTCACTCAAACTAGGAATGTATCAGTTATAGTACTAAATTTGATTCCTTTTTTTTTCTTTTTAATGAGAAAGACTTAAAATGGAATTTCTCTGCATGTATATACACACCCACCCATATATATTCCCACCCACCTACACACATCTGATTTATTTATATGTCTAATTTTTTTTAATAAAAGCAGTCACATTACCAGTGTTTCTTTTAAAAAAATGGATATAAATAAATTTTAAAATCAATTCCTATATTTCAATTGTTATTTTTAAGAATATGCAATTTAAAAAATAAAAACATATGATGAATATAATGATAGTGAATTTTCTTCCTTGGATTTTCTTGCTTGATTCACTCTCCCCCCCAAAGTAACCCAAATACTCAAACTTTTGAATAAATCATAAACAGCTTTCCCGTGCAATAATAAAATAAGAAATATAATATAATATAATATAATATATATATGTATATAACATACATACATTCACATATATGTTTCTAGCATTTATGTTTGTAGAAATATGTTTATATGAATTTGGAAATCTGTTTATATGGAGGTGGGAGATGAAAAGATTATGCTTGCTTAGGCATGAATATATATGCATTATGTCCATGGCAACTCTTTTTAGGTTGAATGAAAAGTTGTTATTTTTAAAATAAAGGAAAAATTTTAAAGTTTCACGTCTGGAAGAAAAATGAGTACAGATAATTGAATCTGAAGTCTATATTTCTCCTTTCAGCTATTGTTCTTTATTTTACTTATTCAATTATTACCCATATTTATAGTTTGATCTCAATTCTTTGTGAACTTCGAGCAGCTAAAATCACCTCTGCTATATAAAAATATAGCATTAATAAATTCAAGTTTTCAAAGCTAATATATCCCAGTATCTTAGATAGAAATATGATATATTGTTGTTGTGAGAATTTCTTTTTCTGGTGTACAGAAAAGAATCTCTTGATGCTATCAAAAAGTTTGCAGGTTTTCTCCATATCTTCCATACATTTTCTTTATTTTATTAGGCATCCTGAATGTCTTCTTCTAGGTTCAACTTTAGGGAATATCAATGAAGTACCCAGAAATTTTTCCTTATTCAATTTATATGACTGGTCCATCTCATTTTCCAGTCACACATGTCACTGATAAAGTAGCCTCATTGATAATGTGTTCTACTCTGGGTACATCTGCAATGCATCTTTCCTTTGCTATTGGAAAAATCTGAATTTCTAAATTTTCTGACATCTTGATATCCTATAATTAGGAGTTAAAATGTGACTGTGCAAATATGAGTATGAAAAAGATGATTTTTGGTGACAAGGGAGAACTTGGGATTATAGAACATGTGTAATTTTTAAAATGTTATTTACTCCATAATCTTCCTGCTATTGTATTCTAAACAAAATTCTATTTGCAATTTCTGTCCAATATTTATATGCTAATAGATTTACAAAAAAGGTGGCTCATCCAGTGTTTTCATAATCTAAGCAGTATACATTTGTCATCCACTTTGGTCTTTCCTGAATGAATCATA
Source organism: Antechinus flavipes (assembly GCF_016432865.1). Classification (NCBI taxonomy): domain Eukaryota; kingdom Metazoa; phylum Chordata; class Mammalia; order Dasyuromorphia; family Dasyuridae; genus Antechinus; species Antechinus flavipes. The sequence continues at coordinate 71,512,149 of NC_067402.1, forward strand.
AAGCCATTTCCTTTTGAACAACTGTATATTTCATTGAGCATGCACATTAATAACAACAATAACAACCAAAACAACAAGGAATATCCTTTATACAGTACTTTTAAGTCTTACATAACACTTTCTTGATATTATCTCATTTTTGATCGTTATAACATTCCTGAATGTTTGGGAGATTGGTACAATGCCATGGACAGACAGGAGTATTTGGAGGACCTTACCACCTATCTTCTTTCATTTTGGGCTTTTCTTCAGAATGGAGTCAAACACTTTTGGCAAGCAAGAATATATATCTGTATGATATTATTTGTTTGAAAAAAATTGAGCAAATTCACCTCTGTGGTTGAATCTGTCAAAGAATATTGTATAATTTAGTAATATGCATGAGGACTTTGGTAGGGTCAGACTCTGAGCCAATGTGGGATTCTATTGAGTCAAATGAATTTTTGTAACAAACAAGAAATGAACATATCTGGAATTCTTTTTCTTCCTTAGTCCACTGTATGATTGAAGAGCTAGGCTGTTATAAACACTATTTACTATTGATTTCTTTGTCATGCTTTCATCAACAATAAGCTTTATATGTACATAGACCATGAAACTTTTATAGATATGAGGAAATAGGAACAAAATTTACCACCTATTGTCTTATGGGCTTCTTTGGCAGTTTGGTGAAGCTTGTGAACCTTTTCTCATAATAATCCTTTGAAATGCATCAAATAAAATAGCAATTATTTTAAAACACATATTGAAATATTAAAAATATATATATATTTACCAGCTACAGATTAGGAACCCATGGACTAAACATTACTGATGACTTCTCTATCACATATTTTGGTAACTTTTGCAGTTTTTCTATTATTTTAATGTATCCCTTTTTTTTGTGTTATCTTGCAATTTGGTCTCAAAGTGATCCTAAAATGATGTAGTCTGTCAATAATCTGTTTACCAGGTTACCTTGACAATAACATCATCAATTTAATAGCTCATCAATTTCTGGCTCCTTAGAATAAAAGCCATATAATTCACCCCAATGAGTCAGGGAGTTTACAAGCAAAGTGATAGCTTTCTAAGAAGGGTAAAAAGTATCATACTTTCACTGACTTTACCAGAAATAAAGAAGGTTCAGGCATGCATAGATCTTCCAATGTTTATTTTTCAACTTTTCTATAGGATAGAGAAGTATCTATAGGATATGTAGTGCTAATTCTGATTTTCCTGGTTTTCCCAAATAGAGTAAAAAGAGTAAGGTCAAATGAATAGTGTCGATCTCAGGTAACTGGACTTTACTTTAAATTTGTGTATCCTGTGTATGTGTTATATCTATTTTTGTCTGATAAATTGTCTCATTTCCACTTACAAGAGGGGATTCAATAAGTTTAGTGTTTAGAAGCGATCTCCATTATATGTCATCCAATCAGTCCAAGCTTTTAATTCAATACTTCCCATTAAGTAACTGGTGTTTAGCTGTGAGTTTTATATACCAAGGCAAAAATGAAACCAACACTGCCCTTAAGTAACTTATGCTGCATTAGGGAAAACATGTTCATAAATAGGAATATTCTTGGAATACGAAAAATAAACAAGGCTAAATTACATAAGTATACAGATATATATATGTATGTCTTTGTATACATAAGATATGGCTAAGCATATACACCTAAACATCCATATACTAATATCTGTATAGCACTCTCTTTCTTTATCCTCCACAGCAAAACAATTGAAAAATTTGTGACTCCCTTAAGGATAATTTCATCACTGTAAAGGTAGATGGAATAAAAAGGAAAATTGTCATCTTAGGCATGACGATGATGAAAATGGAAGGGCTGGTTGTTGAAAAGAAATCATAGAAACTGTAATGACAAGGAACTATTCTACCAAAATGTTCCAGATAAAAAAAGAAGAAAGCCAGATAAGGTCTAATGTACACCCCCATTAAAAAAAACAAACAAAAACAACAACAAAAAAACATGTGAAGGATTAAGGAAAAAAGAAAATTTAGAAATGGTTCTAAATGTGAATTTCTTCAAAGATGGGCAGATATAATTCTGCTTATAAAGAAAAGGAGGGAGGCATCTAAAAAATGATATGGGTGGGACTTCTGGTCAAGATGGCTGAGAGGAGGCACATAGCTGTGTAGCTCCGTGTTTTTCTGTCACTATCCATTTCATTACAAGCCTCTGAATTGATGCTTGACTGAAAAAAAAAAAAACCAAACCCACAAATAGTTACCAAGAGAAGCCATCCTTGAGATTCGCCAAGAAAGGTCTGTTTTTGCACGAGGGCTGGGACAGTTTTGGATTGGGCGCAGGGTGCGGGCAGGCAGCTGAGAGCACAGTAGGCAGCTCACAGCGCAGCAGACTGGAGAGGGGGTGGGGTGTGATCGTGGCCGTCTCTGCGGGGAGAGCTTTGCTACAGGTTTGGATACTCTGCTCCAGCAGCAAGCCAGCAGCCCAGCAGAGAAGCTAAAAACACCGGGGTGAAGAATACAACCCCAAACAGCTGGAGTCTTTCGGGACCTGGCCACCCCTCCCCCACAGTGACTCAGCACGCTCTGGGATCTCAGAGCGCAAGCACAGCACAATAGTGCTAGTGCCTCACTGCTGCCCCCCCCCCCCCTCCCGCCACTGCAGTCTGTAGAGGAAGCTCGGTAACACCACCCAGCACCTCCCCCCAAAAAGCAGACTCCAAATTAGGGGTGATTTCTTTTTCTCTTTTTGCTAGTTTGTCTTTGATTCTTTGACATAATGAGCAAAAAATTGAAGAGGACTTTAACCCTTGACAGCTTCTATACAGAAAGAGAGCAGACTCTAAATCCTGAGGAGACTAAAAACAGACAGTCCCCAGGTGAATCCCCAAAGGAGGAGATCGTCTGTTCCTCAGCACAGATGAACCTCATAGAAGTAATTAAAAAGGCTCTCACAAGGGAGCTAGAAGAAAAATGGGAAAAGGAGAGGGAGGCTTGGCAAGAGAGTCTGGAGAAGTCATCCCACTCAGTTAAAGAGAGACTGGATAAAGAAATAAACTCCTTGAAAAATAGGATTGGTGAACTGGAAACAGAAAACAGCTCTCTAAAAAGCAAAATTGGCAAAATGGAAAAAAATTCCACAGAACAAAAGAACTCAATGGAACAATTAGAAAAAGATTTTAAAAGAGTGAGTGAAGAAAACACTTCATTAAAAATCAGAATCGAACAATTGTAATTGAATGACTTGAGGAAAAATTTTAGACATATTTAATTTATGATGAAACTTCTCCCATCTCATTGAGAAGTGAGAAGGGAAAAGTGAAAAGGGAAGGAATAAGCTAAGCGGAAGGGAATATGGAAACAGGGAGGGAAAGGGGTAAGATAGGGGGAGGAAATCTAAAGTGGGGGGGAGAGATACTAAAAAGGGAGGGGTGTGAGAAGCAAGTGGTGCTCACAAGCTTAATACTGGGAAGGGGGGTAAGGGAGAAAGAAGGGAGAAAAGCATAAACAGGGGTTAACAAGATGGCAAGTAATACAGAATTGGTCATTTTAACCATAAATATGAACAGGGTAAACTCCCCCATAAAGAGGAAGCAGTTAGCAGAACGGATTAAATACTAGAATCCTACAATATGTTGTTTACAGGAAACAGACCTGAAGCGGGGAGATACATGCAGATTAAAGGTAAAAGAAGAATCAGTCAAACAAATCCAAAAAAAAAAAAAATCAAACAATGGAAAAGAATGTGAAATACCTTCTGGGGAAGACAACAGACCTGGAAAACAGATCCAGGAGAGACAATCTGAGAATCATTGGACTCCCAGAAAAGCATGATGAAAAAAAGAGCCTGGACACTATTTTCCAGGAAATTATCAAAGAGAACTACCCAGAAGTCATAGAAACAGAGGGTAAAATAGACATTGAAAGAATTCATTGATCACCCACTGAAAGGGATCCTAAAATCAAAACACCAAGGAATATAGTGGCCAAATGCCAGAACCCTCAGACGAAGGAAAAAATACTGCAAGCAGTTAGAAAAACCCAATTCAAGTATCGAGGAGCCACAATAAGGATCACCCAGAATCTGGCAGCATCCACATTAAAGGATCGAAGGGCCTGGAATATGATATTCCGAAAGGCTAAAGAACTTGGTATGCAACCAAAAATAACTTACCCAGCTAGAATGGGCATCTTTTTCCAGGGAAGAAGATGGATATTCAACAAAATAAGCGAATTTCACCTATTTTTGATGAGAAAGCCAGAACTTAACAAAAAGTTTGATCTACAAATATAGAACTCAAGAGAAATCTAAAAAGGTAAAGATTAATCTTGGGAACTATATTTCTGATATAAAGAGGTATAAAGAATACATGTATACCTTGTTCTGGAAAGTAGATGTGGAAAAGGACATTGTACCAGAAAAAGGGTAAAGTGGGAGTACTACATCTCATGAAGAGGCAAAGGAAACCTATTATATCTGAGAGAAAGAATAGAGAGGGATGAATATAGTGGGTATCTTACTGCCTTCAGAATTGTCTTTAAGAGAAAAATTTTAGACATATTTAATTTATGGTGAAACTTCTCCCATCTCATTGAGAAGTGAGAAGGGAAAAGTGAAAAGGGAAGGAATAAGCTAAGCGGAAGGGAATATGGAAACAGGGAGGGAAAGGGGTAAGATAGGGGAAGGAAATCTTAGGTGGGGGGGAGAGATACTAAAAAGGGAGGGGTGTGAGAAGCAAGTGGTGCTCACAAGCTTAATACTGGGAAGAGGGGTAAGGGGGGAAGAAGGGAGAAAAGCATAAACAGGGGTTAACAAGATGGCAAGTAATACAGAATTGGTCATTTTAACCATAAATATGAACAGGGTAAACTCCCCCATAAAGAGGAAGCAGTTAGCAGAATGGATTAAATACTAGAATCCTACAATATGTTATTTACAGGAAACAGACCTGAAACGGGGAGATACATGCAGATTAAAGCTAAAAGGTTGGAGTAAAATCTACTATGCTTCAGGTGAAGTCAAAAAAGCAGGGGTAGCCATCCTGATCTCAGATCAAGCTAAAGCAAAAATTGATCTAATCAAAAGAGATAAGGAAGGGCACTATATCTTGCTAAAGGGTAGCATGTCTAATGAAGCAATATCACTATTAAACATATATGTGCCAAGTGGTGTAGCATCTAATTTCTTAAAAGAAAAATTAAGAGAGCTGCAAGAAGAAATAGATAGCAAAACTATAATAGTGGGAGATCTCAATCTTGCACTCTCAGAATTAGATAAATCAAACCACAAAATAAATAAGAAAGAAGTCAAAGAGGTAAATAGAATACTAGAAAAGTTAGATATGACAGATCTCTGGAGAAAATGTAATGGAGACAGAAAGGAGTACACTTTCTTTTCAGTAGTTCATGGAACTTATACAAAAATTGACCATATATTAGGACATAAAAACCTCAAATTCAAAGGCAGTAAGGCAGAAACAGTAAATGCATCCTTTTCGGACCATGATACAATGAAAATTACATTCAACAAAAAGCCAGGGGAAAGTAGACCAAAAAATAATTGGAAACTAAATAATCTTATACTAAAGAATGATTGGGTGAAACAGCAAATCATAGACAGAATTAATAATTTCACCAAAGAAAACGATAATAATGAGACATCATACCAAAATGTATGGGATACAGCCAAAGCGGTAATAAGGGGAAATTTCATATCTCTAGAGGCCTATTTGCATAAAATAGAGAAAGAGAAGCTCAATGAATTGGGATTGCAACTAAAAATGCTAGAAAAGGAACAAATTAAAAACCCCTAGTCAAATACTAAATTTGAAATTCTAAAAATAAAAGGAGAGATCAATAAAATTGAAAGTAAAAAAACTATTGAATTAATTAATAAAACTAAGAGTTGGTTCTATGAAAAAACCAATAAAATAGACAAACCCTTAGTAAATCTGATTAACAAAAGGAAAGAGGAAAATCAAATTGTTAGTCTTAAAAATGAAAAGGGAGAACTCGCCACTAACAAAGAGGAAATTAGAGCAATAATTAGGAGTTACTTTGCCCAACTTTATGCCAATAAATTCGACAACTTAAATGAAATAGAAGAATACCTGCAAAAATATAGCTTGCCCAAACTAACAGAGGAAGAAGTAAATATCCTAAACAGTCCCATCTCAGAAAAAGAAATAGAACAAACTATCAACCAAATCCCTAAGAAAAAATCCCCAGGACCAGATGGATTTACATATGAATTCTACCAAACATTTAAAGAACAATTAACTCCAATGCTAAATAAACTATTTGAAAAAATAGGGATTGAAGGAGTCCTACCAAACTCCTTTTATGACACAGACATGGTACTGACACCTAAACCAGGTAGGTTGAAAACAGAGAAAGAAAATTATAAACCAATCTCCCTAATGAATATTGATGCTAAAATCTTAAATAAAATATTAGCAAAAAGATTACAGAAAATCATCCCCAGGATAATACACTATGACCAAGTAGGATTTATACCAGGAATGCAGGGCTGGTTCAATATTAGGAAAACTATTAGCATAATTGACTATATCAATAACCAACCAAACAAAAACCATATGATCATCTCAATAGATGCAGAAAAAGCATTTGATAAAATCCAACATCCATTCCTAATAAAAACACTTGAGAGCATAGGAATAAATGGACTTTTCCTTAAAATAGTCAGGAGCATATATTTAAAACCATCAGTAAGCATCATATGCAATGGGGAAAAACTGGAATCCTTCCCAGTAAGATCTGGAGTGAAGCAAGGTTGCCCACTACCACCATTATTATTCAATATCGTATTAGAAACACTAGCCTCTGCTATAAGAGTCGAGAAAGATATTAAAGGAATTAGAGTAGGCAATGAGGAAACCAAACTATCACTCTTTGCAGATGATATGATGGTATACCTAGAGAACCCCAGAGATTCTACTAAAAAGCTATTGGAAATAATTCACAATTTTAGCAAAGTAGCTGGCTACAAAATAAATCCCCATAAATCCTCAGCATTTTTATACATCACCAACAAAACCCAACAGCAAGAGATACAAAGAGAAATTCCATTCAGAATAACTGTTGATAGAGTAAATTTTTTGGGAATCTATCTACCAAAGGAAAGTCAGGAATTATATGAACAAAATTACAAAAAAGTTTCCACACAAATAAAGAGAGACTTAAATAATTGGAAAAATATTAAGTGCTCTTGGATAAGCCGAGTGAATATAGTAAAGATGACAATACTCCCTAAACTAATCTATTTATTTAGTGCTATACCAATCAGACTTCCAAGAAAATATTTTATTGATCTAGAAAAAATAACAACAAAATTCATATGGAACAATAAAAAGTTGAGACTCTCAAGGGAATTAATGAAAAAAAAATCAAATGAAGGTGGCCTAGCTGTACCTGATCTAAAATTATATTATAAAGCAGCAGTCACCAAAACCATTTGGTATTGGCTAAGAAATAGATTAGTGGATCAGTGGAAAAGGTTAGGTTCACAAGACAGAATAGTCAACTATAGCAATCTAGTGTTTGACAAACCCAAAGATCCTAACTTTTGGGATAAGAATTCATTATTCGATAAAAACTGCTGGGATAACTGGAAATTAATATGGCAGAAATTAGTCATGGACCCACACTTAACACCATATACCAAGATAAGATCGAAATCCATGACTTAGGCATAAAGAATGAGATTATAAATAAATTGGAGGAACATAGGATAGTTTATCTCTCAGACTTGTGGAGGAGAAAGAAATTTGTGACCAAAGATGAACTAGAGACTATTACCGATCACAAAATAGAAAATTTTGATTATATCAAATTAAAAAGCCTTTGTACAAACAAAACTAATGCAAACAAGATTAGAAGGAAGCAACAAACTGGGAAAACATCTTCACAGTTAAAAGTTCTGATAAAGACCTCATTTCCAAAATATATAGAGAACTGACTCAAATTTATAAGAAATCAAGCCATTCTCCAATTGATAAATGGTCAAAGGATATGAACAATTTTCAGATGATGAAATTGAAACTATTACCACTCATATGAAAGAGTGTTCCAAATCATTATTGATCAGAGAAATGCAAATTAAGACAACTCTGAGATACCACTACACACCTGTCAGATTGGCTAAGATGACAGGAAAAAATAATGATGAATGTTGGAGGGGATGCGGGAAAACTGGGACACTGATGCATTGTTAGTGGAACTGTGAACGAATCCAACCATTCTGGAGAGCAATCTGGAATTATGCCCAAAAAGTTACCAAATTGTGCATACCCTTTGATCCAGCAGTGTTTCTATTGGGCTTATATCCCAAAGAAATACTAAAGAAGGGAAAGGGACCTGTATGTGCTAAAATGTTTGTGGCAGCCCTGCTTGTAGTGGCTAGAAACTGGAAATTGAATGGATGCCCATCAATTGGAGAATGGCTGGGTAAATTGTGGTATATGAATGTTATGGAATATTATTGTTCTGTAAGAAATGACCAGCAGGATGAATACAGAGAGGCTTGGAGAGACTTACAGGAACTGATGCTAAGTGAAATGAGCAGAACCAGGAGATCATTATATACCTCAACAACGATACTATATGAGGATGTATTCTGATAGAAGTGGATTTCTTTGACAAAAACTCAATTTCAATTGATAAATGATGGACAGACGCAGCTACATCCAAAGAAAGAACACTGGGAAACGAACGTGAACTATTTGCATTTTTGTTTTTCTTTCCAAGTTGTTTTTACCTTCTGAATCCAATTTTCCCTGTGCAACAAGAGAACTGTTCGGTTCTGCAAACATATATTGTATCTAGGATATACTGCAACATATTTAACATATATAGGACTGCTTGCCATCTAGGGGAGGGGGTGGAGGGAGGGAGGGGAAAAATCGGAACAGAAGCGAGTGCAAGGGATAATGCTGTAAAAAATTACCCTGGCATGGATTCTGTCAATATAAAGTTATTATAAAATAAAATTAAAAAATGATATGGGTGCATAGGAAAATCATGGTCAAATTCAGTCTTGATGACTGGCTGAAGTTATGTATACAATAAGCTTGAATTATTAAGGGATAAAGTTTTTATTTAATTCTTTTGGATATAGCTACATGATACCCTGTGGCAAGTTTAAGTACATTACCCCACTCATATTATATCTCTATCTCTATCTCTATAAGCAAAATCATAATGAATTATGAATAGCAGCTTCTTCAAATACAATTTGTATTTAAACATATGAATTAATTTGAGAAACAAGCACTTGACTTCATTACAAATAAGGATCTTGGGCTGAAACTACGTTACTCTGGCAACACTTCCTTAGAACACAGTAGTTCAGAAGTAGAATGGAATTCAGTTCCATCATCTTCTGAAACTTACGTTTTTCTCATATTCAACCTAAATATTTTTAACCTATTGTTGTTCCCTCTGGGCTCAAAAAGAATAAATCTACTATCTCTTCCATATAACAACTTTTCAAATACTGTGTTTCCACTATGTCTTCTTTTTTCAGGCTAAATATTTCCAATTGTTTCAAATGAATCTCATATCTCATGAGCTCAACTTACCCTCTATTAAAAGTTTCAGCTTATCTATTGAAGCATCACAATAACTATCACTTACAAATCCCAATATTTTTCCTTTTTCTTTTATTTTTTTTTTGGTATTTTTTCTCTTTATTCTGAATTTTTCATTAAAGAAAACAATCATTTCCAGATACAAATAAAACAGAAAAAAGAAGATTCTATATGAAAGCACAAATTTCTATTCTGTGTGACTTGTTTTTCCTTTTAAAAAGATAATTCAACATATAATTTTTTTTTTTCCTGAGGCAATTGGGGTTAAATGACTTGGCTAGGGTTAAACAGCTAGGAAGTGTTAAGTATATGGGACCAGGTTTGAACTCAGGTCCTCCTGCCTTTAGAGCTGGTGCTCTATCTATTACACCATCTAGCTTCCCCCTTAACATATAACTTCCAAAGCTGCTTTGTTTGTCTGTGTTCCCAACTGATCTTCATTCTGTTTTCTTTATATTTTTAAAAGAATTGCTTCAATGATCCTTTTCTCTCTCTTTTCCTTATCCCAAATAGTCTTACCTTCTAAAGTCTTCTCCATCAAAACACCAAATCCTCAAAAAAATTTTCTCACACTGCCTTTCTCCAAAAATGTCTCATTCTGCACTATAAATACAATATCTCTGTATACAAGTTGCTCATCACCAAAGGTCCTTTGGAGTTGCCACTGGTCATTGAATTGTGATTTTCAAAATAGTCTTTCTATATAATGGTGCTATTATAGGAATTGTTTTCATGGTTCTGTTCATCTCACTCTCAGTTCTTGCAAGTTTTCCTAGATTTTTCTGAAACTATTCCTTTTATTATTTCTTTACAATACTTTATTACACTTAAAGACTCCAATTTGTTCAGCTATTCCTCAACTGATGCGTGCCTCAGCTCACAGCTATTTGCTATAATAAAAACTTTCTGTTTTTATACACATGGGTTTTTTTCCTTGTTTCCTTGACTTCTTTGGGTTGTATACCTAATAATTATTTTAACATATTTCCATACAGAATCGTTGAATCAATGCTGTATCACATGGTCTCATCTTTCATAATCTTCATCTTCATATGCCTTTTCTATCATGTTTACTGGTCTGATGGTATGAGTTGGAATCTCTGGACTGTTATTTTGTATTTCTCAACAAATGATCTAGAACATTGTTAAAGAGAGAAACTGCCAACCACACTTAATACGAAGCAAGATTTGAACTTTGGTCTTCCTGACTCCAGGTCAAGCACTCTATCCACTGTGCCACAAAGTGACCTCACAAAAGTCTACACACACAAAAAAAACTGATTGGTAATTTTAAAGGGTCAGACTTGAGAATGCATTTTACAAAGCAAAAAAATAGAAACAAACCCCCAAACAAACAAACTTGAAAAGTCCATCTCTTTTCTAAAATGTGAATACAATTCTAGATGTTTTAATAAAAACCTTTTATGGGGAGGCATCTCTGTGGTATCACTCAATTGATCAAAGACCTAATATTATGGACCTATTCTAATCATCTCACTAGGTTCTGGGAATACAGAGAGAAAAATGAACATAATTATCTTAGAGGAGTGCAATTACTGACATAATCATTTATAGTTAAATATGGATTACTTACAAAATACTCAACATTTGGGACACATCAACCAAAAAAGTCCTCTTGAAGGAGGTAGCAATGAAGAATTGAAGGGAACTAGGTACTTTAGAGGAAAGAGAAAAAGCGAGAGAATTCCAGGTAAGGGAAATATTCTATTCAAAGGCACAGAATTGGAAAATGGAAATTTGTGTAAAAAGAGCAGGAAAAAGGCAACTTGGTTGGAAGCATAATATATGTGGAGAGAGTAGAATGTCATGGACTTGGAAAAATCACATGGATCCACAATGTGAAAGGCTTTAAATGTTAAATAAAAAAGTGTATGATTTATGCAAAAGGAGGAGACAGGAAGAGCACTGAAGCTTCTTCAGCAGAGTAACATGATCTGACATTCTTTAGGAATATCAATTTTTTTAATCTTTTTCAATCAATAAGAATCTATTTTCTCTCTCTTTTGCTCTTCCACTAAAAATCAAAAAAAAAAAAGAAAAAAAACCTTGTTAAAAATATGTCTAGTTAAGCAAAGCAAATAACCTTAACATTTCTGTCTGAAAAATGTATATCTCATTCTTCATTTTGAGTCTATCACCAACCTGTTAGGAGATGGGTAGCATACTTAATTTTTGTTCCTCTAGAAGCACAATTTTGTATTGCATTGATCAGAGTTATGCAGTTTTTAATATTGTTATCATTGTATAATTTATTCTTTATTTTCATTATATTCTACATCGACTAATGGGTCTTCCTAGTTGATTCTGAAAATGCCCTTTTCATCATTTCTTATGGTATGACTTTCTCAGGAAATGGACAGCATTTTATTTTGCAGATTTCTTTCTTTTAATTTTTTTTGCTACTACAGAAAAATCGAATTCACATACACACACAAAACACACACACACACACACACATACACACAAATCCTTTTCTTCCTTTTGAAATCTTTGGGGAACAAGGTCTAGTAGTAATATTGCTAGTTCAAATTGGAGGCCCAGTTCAGTAACTGGAAGCAATTCCAAGTAGCTCTTTGAAATGACTGAACCAGTCCATAGCTCTGTCAACAATAAATTTGTGTGTGCCTATTTTTCTTCAGTTGTTCCAGCCTTTTTTTTTTCTTTTTGCAGTCTTTTTTTGACCTTTTTGTCAATCTGGTGGGAATGAGACAACATTTCAGAGCTGCCTTAATTTATATCTCTCAATGTTGTGATTTAATTTTTAAAAACATTGTTATTGACATCTTGGTTAGGACTATTAATTTCGCAGTTGTGTGGAGATTGATCTATAGAAGGAAGAGAATGGATGTGCAGAGATTTAAAAGGTTATTGTGATAGCATTAAAACATTCTCAAGGAAGCATGGACCCACACTTAACACCATATACCAAGATAAGATCAAAATGGGTCCATGACCTAGGCATAAAGAATGAGATTATAAATAAATTAGAGGAACATAGGATAGTTTATCTCTCAGACTTGTGGAGGAGAAAGAAATTTGTGACCAAAGATGAACTAGAGACCATTACTGATCACAAAATAGAAAATTTTGATTATATCAAATTAAAAAGCCTTTGTACAAACAAAACTAATGCAAACAAGATTAGAAGGGAAGCAACAAACTGGGAAAACATCTTCACAGTTAAAGGTTCTGATAAAGGCCTCATTTCCAAAATATATAGAGAACTGACTCAAATTTATAAGAAATCAAGCCATTCTCCAATTGATAAATGGTCAAAGGATATGAACAGACAATTTTCAGAGGATGAGATTGAAACTATTACCACTCATATGAAAGAGTGTTCCAAATCATTATTGATCAGAGAAATGCAAATTAAGACAACTCTGAGATACCACTATACACCTGTCAGATTGGCTAAGATGACAGGAAAAAATAATGATGAATATTGGAGGGGATGCGGGAAAACTGGGACACTAATTCATTGTTGGTGGAGTTGTGAATGAATCCAACCATTCTGGAGAGCAATCTGGAATTATGCCCCAAAAGTTATCAAATTGTGCATACCCTTTGATCCAGCAGTGTTTCTATTGGGCTTATATCCCAAAGAAATACTAAAGAAGGGAAAGGGACCTGCATGTACCAAAATGTTTGTAGCAGCCCTGTTTGTAGTGGCTAGAAACTGGAAAATGAATGGATGCCCATCAATTGGAGAATGGCTGGGTAAATTGTGGTATATGAATGTTATGGAATATTATTGTTCTGTAAGAAATGACCAGCAGGATGAATACAGAGAGGGTTGGAGAGACTTACATGAAGTGATGCTGAGTAAAATGAGCAGAACCAGGAGATCATTATACACTTCGACAACGATATTGTATGAGGACATATTTTGATGGAAGTGGATTTCTTTGACAAAGAGACCTAACCGAGTTTCAATTGATAAATGATGGACAGAAGCAGCTACACCCAAAGAAAGAACACTGGGAAACGAATGTGAACTATCTGCATTTTTGTTTTTCTTCCCGGGTTATTTTTACCTTCTGAATCCAATTCTCCCTGTGCAACAAGAGAACTGCTTGGTTCTGCACACATATATTGTATCTAGGATATACTGCAACATATCTAACATATATAAAACTGCTTGTCATCTAGGGGAGGGAGTGGAGGGAGGGAGGGGAAAAATCGGAACAGAAACGAGTGCAAGGGATAATGTTGTAAAAAAAATTACCCTGGCATGGATTCTGTCAATATAAAGTAAATATTAAATAAAATAAAAAAAAAACCATTCTCAAGGACAAAGTAATATTTTTTAAAGTAAGTATTTGGACAGGAGAAAGATATCTGATTCATTAATTCTGTTTAAGTTTCAGGGACCTGGAGCATAGCCAGAGTATTTAAGGTTAAACATTGTTTTAAAAAAAGAGAGAGAATTAGTGACTCTGTAAAGATTGGGAAGGTTTTGTCCCAAGTGTCATTTAATTTTAGCCACTAGTAAATCAGTTAATAAGAACAGGAGCCTAGACCACAGGAGGGAAAGTTCATACTAGTATGATTACTTTAACATGTATATATTGTGAATTTTTATTGAAATACTCTTATATCCTAATGATTATGATTTTAATTTTCCTAGCTTTAAACATAATCTCAAGGTATTTGACTAGTTTTTATTTTGATAATGTAGACTATAAGAGGCATGTTTCTGATTTAAACTTAAAATATTTCCAAAATTACAATGCATATAGAAATAGTTTCCTCTCACTAATTCATATTTTCATGATTTAAAACTGAGACTATTGTTTTATAAGGTCATTGTACAAGACACTGTTGAATTAAAATTAATTCAACAAACATTTATTAAATCCCTACTATGCACCACATCTCATGATTGCATGTGGGATAGAAGGGGCAATTGTAGGGGGATTTCAGTCATTTTAAGTCATCTGATTTTTTGTGACCCCGTTTGGAATTTTCTTGGAAGAGTTACTGGAATGATTTGGCATTTCTTTCTCCAGTTCATTTTAGAGTTGATGAAATTGAGGCACATAGTGACTAATTCAAGATCCCACAGCTAGTAAGTGTCTCTGGCTGGATTTGAACTCCACATAAATGAGTCTTCTTGGCTCCAGGATCAGCATGAAACAATCTCTGCCCTCAAGAAGCAGGACTTTTCTGATCAATTGGATCACTTAATCTAGATACTTATGGTTGACACACACAATGAAGAAGCCCAAAATCTATTTATGACACCACATAGAATGTTATTCAATGAACTATTGTTTGAAAGTTAGGAATTCACAAAGATTGCTTTAGGCTTTACAACAACCACATGCAACTTTTGTGATTTAAAAAGAGAGATTTTTTTTTTTTACTAGGGTTATAAAATAACATGCACAATTTTGTGTTGTGGTAAATTTTTCATTAATAAAAAATATATAGATTAAACCATTCCAAAAAATGGATTAAACCAGTCCAAAAAAAAAAAAAAAAAAAAAGGGAAGAGTTGAAAGAAAAAACAACAACAACAAAAAACAAAAACAAAAATTCGAACTTGTTGCCAGAATCAAAACCTGTTCATTTTCTGGAGTGATAGTTATTCATCAGAAAAGTCAATTTATGTTAATCAAGTATTTAGGTGTTGTTCTTTGTTCTCAAAGAGGACCATGGCATCTGGGAGGTGATGCCATGATATGCAAGTGAACTGGATTTAAGAGAAGGAGGGCTGTTTAAGGTCACCTGCCTTATTTTCCCTTCCAGAGCCTTCTGGTTCCCATGGCTAGATATAGATCAAGATGACTGGAGATGGCCCTGAATGAAATGGGAGGTGTTGGCCTTTTTAAGCTAAGGTCTTCAACAGGTCCCAATTGAACTGAGACCACACACATTCAGTGATTAAGACTAGATAGCAACTGAGGCAAGACTCTGCGCTTTAGTTTAATCCAAAAAAATCTATAATTAACAATTTTGTTAGTGTAAATTAAATTCTCAGGGTTGTTTTAATTTTCTTTTTTCTTATTATTAGTGATTTAGGGCATTGTTTTGCCTGTTTAATTATTATTGGTTTGTATTTTTTTTTTTTTTTTTTTTGAGAACCGTTCATAACTTTTCTATTAGGGAATGTTTTCTGAGCTTAAAGAATTCTATTAGTTGCCTTTATACTTGGATATCAAATCTCATTCTGAGAAATTTGATATATCCTCCCCCCCCCCCAGTTGATTGCATCTCATATTATTCTAAAGACATTAATTTTGTTTGTGGCAAAACTTTTTACTTTTGTATAACCCAAATTATTTATTTTGTCTTTTATAATTTTGGGAGGCTTGGTTAAAACCTAGTTTGATCTTTGAAAAATATGTGATCTCCTTATCTAAATTTAAATTATTATGATCTTGAATGTTCATGCAACATATTGATTTTGGATGTAATATGATGCAAATGGTGATCTAAGCCATTTTTTTGCAGAGAACTTTCCATTTCCTTAGAAGTTCTTATCAAATATGAAGCTGTTATCTAAATAATTTATCTTTTCAAATTTATTGAACATGAAGTTATTTCTCTCTTCTCTAATTCTTCCACACTTACTTTATTCCATTGTCTTACTTTTTATTTTATGCCAATGATAAGTAGTTTTTAAAGCTTGAGGTACTCATGAAATTACCCTGAGGTAGTTTTCTGTTATGTAGTGGGGGAGGTGCCACTGCTCAAAGTGTTCAGTGTGTCCATGGCTTCTAATGCAGATTTTGCTACCATTTTCTATTCTTGGAACATTGATGAAAAGTATGAAATCTTTGATCTTCTAAAATTTTCCAGATCTACTTGGTTAAAAGAGATGAATGAGTTTCTACTTTTTCCTCCTTCCCTTCTATCGATTTCTTTTTAGAAGTTGTTTGGAATTACTCTCTTCTCTATATTATCATTCATATTCCAAAATTCTAAAATGCAAAACCAGCTTTCATGTTTCATAAGAACCTTAGAAGTAAAATTGAGTTTTCTCAAGATATTGAAATATATCTTCAGTTATAGCTAGTTGACATCTCTTTGATTGATTGATTAGTTCAAAAGAGATGTTTTTACTTGGTTAAGATAATTAAGTTCCATGACATAAGTGCCTAAGATAATAACATTTTGTAAGTGGGGAAGCTGAAGCAGAAAGAAGCCAATGAATTTGCAGAAAGGCATTAATTTTGAAGAGGTTAATCAGCATGAAGTTGTGCAGAAGGTAATGATTTTGTTTTTGGCCACTACAATTTCTGCAGATTGTCATCTCAGTCAAAAACAGATTTTGATTTTTATTGATAGTAGGAAAACCTATTTCAAAATTGATTGTTTTTCAAATTATGAAGCAAGCAAAATGGTATTCACGTGAAATAGATTAATAGATCAGATCAAAATGATCTGATCAATTCTGATGAATGTGACTCTTTCCAACAATGAGAAGATTGATGACAGTTCCAATGATCTTGTGATGAAGAGAGCCATCTACACCCAGAGAGAGAACTGTACGACTGAATGTGGATCACAGCATAGCATTCTCACTCTTTTTGTTGTTTGTTTACATTTTGTTTTCTTATTCATTTACTTTTTTTAAAATCTGATTTCTCTTGTGCAGCAAGAGAATTATATAAATATGTTTATACATATTGCATTTAACATATATTTTAATATGTTCAACATATATTGAATCGCTTGCCATCTAGGGGAGGGGGTGGGGGAAAGGGGGTGAAAATTTGAAACACAAGACTATGCAAAGGTCAATGTTGCCAAATTATCTGTGCATATGTTTTGAAAATAAAAAGCTTTATTAAAAGTAATATGAAATTTGTTGGAATCCTTACTAACTGTTAACTAATTAGAGTTGATCTAATCTTACAAGAAGATGTTTTGGGCAGAATCTGAAACAAGGTACTAAGTAGAACTAATTAATACAAGGCTTGTGTTCACACCTTTACTCATTGGAGTTCAATGAGTTCATACCTGATTCTTGCTGGTTTTTCAAGAACTAAAACAGTTTCCTCTTGTGTCAGGAAATCCAATGATTCCTGAAGATTTTAAAAGTCTTTTTTAACAGTCTCCTTGTCAGCCATTTGATTCTTTCTCCATCTGTGGAAATATAAGCAGATCCTCTTCCCCAAGCAGTTAATCTAATTCCCTTCTATTTACCAAGTTTGGGATTTCTCCTCATCATCTGGTAATTACATTGGAGTTGTTTGCATTGGATATTGTCTTGTTGTCTTAAAAGGCCTGTATTCTTCCCAACTGTAATCCTGATTGCTTTTCTGTTGGTTGATGACATCAGAGTTCTGAATTTCTAAAGTCTCTCTGGGTGTAACCTCAGCTGCTATCATGCCCCACCTGTCCTTTGATTGATACTTTAGAGCTGGGCCCTGCCTCTCATTCCTCTGGGTCAATATACATTTAGAGGCCCAGTGAAAGCCTCTGTTACATTTTGGACATGGGGTTTTGGGTTTTCTCTCACCCTGTCTTCTCACTCTATCTCCATATCTACAATGAGCTCTCAAATGTCCAATTTTTCCGCACTGAAAACATTGACGAGTTTCTCTAGAATTCCTCTGCCAAGAAGGACCTTGTCTTTCCATGTTCATCATAGTCTGGGCATAATAAGCATTTGTGCCCACTGTGGCACAGCATCTTATGATTTCTTCTAAAGGAGCATTTTTGTCTAGTCCCCATATAATTCTTTTGCAAACCTCATTGGCATTTTCCTTAGCCAAATGTTTAGTCATTATTTCTGTTGCTGCATTATTTCCAATGGTTCTTATTACAGCTGTTTGCAAACGTCCCACAAAATCTGCAAAAGGTTCATTGGGACCTTGCTCTATTTTTGTGAAAGCATTATTTCCATCTTTCTGTCCAGGAAGAGAATTCCAAGCTTTTATTGCAGCCTTAGAAATTTGCTCATACATTGTTACGTGATAATAAATCTGTTCTGAACTCTCTGCATAGTGGCCTTCACCAGCTAGTTGGTCAAAAGCAACTTGTACAATAGCTCCTGTTTGCCTATTGCATTGGACTTGAATCCTACATAATTCATGAAACTCTGAAAGCCACAATAAATTTTGTCCCGGTTCTAGACATGTTTTAGTGATGGATTTCCAGTCATTCGGGGTTAAGATTTCATAAGACAAATTATCCAATAACATCTTCACATAAGATGATGTAGCCCCATAAAGAGTGCAACTCTTTTTCAAATCTTTAATTTTTTCCAAATTAAAAGGAGTGTATTTTCTCTCTTTTTGACCTGAGGAGTTGAGCTCTTCAATCACAGGATATGCATTTATAAAATCAGATATATCTTCTCCTTCATTTTTTGCTTTAATTAATGCTTTTTCTAATCTTGTCAAATTCTGCTTTACAGGAGAAGCTGACTGTGTTTCTGTCTCTCTCCCTCCCCTTTGTTCCACCCATGAAGGGTTAATTGCGGGGGGAGGGTCATGAGATGTGGAATCACCTAATTCCTCCTGCTGTGAAGTATCATACTCAGAATTGTAATTAACTCCATTCTCATCTGATTCGTCCTCCTTTTCACCTAGTAAAGTTGGCACTTCTTCCTCCTGTACTTTCCTTTTCATCATTCTATCACTTAAATAACTTCTTATAGCCAATTGTATTACATTATATGTATTAATTATTGAGTTAGGCCCATTTTTATCATAGAATTTACAAAGATCCTCTCCAACCAATTTCCATTCATTTAGATCTAATTCCTTATCAAGAGAGAAACAAGGACATATGTCCTTTACAGTTTGTAAAAGTTCAGTGATTTGCTGTAAACTTATAATTAAACCTTGGCTTTCCATAATTTTGACAATGCTCTCTAAACATTTTCCTTGAACAGAAACAGAGTTGATCTAATCTTACAAGAAGATGTTTTGGGCAGAATCTGAAACAAGGTACTAAGTAGAACTAATTAATACAAGGCTTGTGTTCACACCTTTACTCATTGGAGTTCAATGAGTTCATACCTCCCATAGTGCTCTCTGGCCCAAAGAGCTTTAAGGTGTGGACTCCCTTGAAGTTAGAAAGTGTACTTTGTGAAGCTAGCATACTTGTGGACTCCAATGAGTAAAGGTGGGAACACAAGCCTTGTCTTGATTAGTTCTACTTAGTACCTTGTTTCAGGTTCTGGCCAAAACATCTTCTTGTAAGATTAGATCAACTCTAATTAGTTAACAGTTAGTAAGGATTCCAACAGAAATTTATGAAGAAAAAAATATGAAATTGTTGCCTAATAATAAAATCTTATGAAAGTATGGAGGAGTCCACTTTTGCCATCATTTTTTTTTTTTCATTCCACTTATGTTACCTTGTAAGAATGGGGGTATAACATCACAATTTTGTGACATTTATCGATAAAAAAGATTTCATTATTAAATCATTAAAAACATTGACTTTCCTACATCTGGGAACTAAGGGAGTATTCTTGTTCTTTGTAGGGGAGGGGAAAATTAATTTACAAAGGTTCATTATTTTTGCGAAGGTAATTGTAAGTGTTAGCAGAGTCTATGATTTGAGAAATTTGGGCAAAGGATCCTCTGTTAAGATGAGTTTAAGACTGACAAAATGGAACATGTTAAGAGAATGTCTCAAATTTTTATATTTCCTAATCACCACAGTAGTGCCAATGTCTCATGAGAAATCTTTCCTGTTGTGATGTTTCTTTTTTTCTCCAATATCAGTTAGTCATATTGTATAAGGAAACAGGGACCCAAAAAACCCCCAACAAACAAACCCCTAGTTCTAAGTAAAATAAATAACAGAAAAAAAGTATTCTTTGATCTGCATTCAGATAACATTTTTTCATCATAAGATCTGCAGAATTGTCTTGAATCATGGTATTGCTGAGAATAGCTAAGTCATTTACAATTTATCATCACACAATATAGTTGTTATGTATATCATGTTCTCCTACTTCTGCTCATTTCACTTTACATCCGTTCATGCAAGTCTTCCCAGGTTTTTCTGAGAATATCCTGCTTGTCATTTGTGATAGCACAATCATTCCAAGATAATCCAACTATTCCTCTCAATTGATGGGCATCCCTTCAGTTTACAAATCTTTGCCACCAGAAAAGAGTCACCAGTATAGGACTTTTTTCTCTTTGGGATATAGACCTAGTATTATTGGGTTAAAAGGTCTATGTGGTTTTATAGCTCTTTGGGCATAATTCCAAATTGCTCTCCAGAATGGTTGAATATGTTTACAACTTTCCCAGTAGTGTATTAGCACCTTTATTTTCCCACACACCCTCCAGTATGTTAAATTTATTTTTCTGCAATATTACTCAATCACAAAGATGTGAAGTGTAATATCACATTAAATGAGCATTTTTAAATAATCGTGATTTAAAGCATTTTTTTTTTCCATGTGGATATGGATAACTTTGATCCCTACACTTGAAAATGTACTGTTAATATCCTTTGACATTGAGAATGATCTTATTTTTATAAATTTGACTTAATTCTCTTTATATTTGAGAAATAAGGCCTTTATCTGAGAAATTCAACTTTTTTTTCACAAATATCACTGTGAACTGTATTTCTCTCCCTCCTACTTTCCCATTTATTTTACTCTATTCCCTTTCCATGCCAATCCTTCTGACTACTAGTTTCACAAATCCACCATCCCTTGTATCAGTCCTACTTCTTTCATCCCTTTCTTATACAATTTTCCTATAGAGTAAGATAGATTTTTGTCTCAAAATGTGTATACAGATTGTTCCTTCTTTGAGCCAATTCCAATGAGAGTAAGGTTCAATCATTCTTCCCAACACTTCTATTTTCCTTACCACTATAAAAGTTCTTTTATTTGTCTTTTATGTGATAGGTTACCCTATTCTACTTTCTCTTTTCTCCCTTCTCTCAGAATATTTTTCTTTCTTGCTTTTTTAAAAAAAAATCTTCAAGTAATTACTAAACTAACATCCGTATCTTTATGTTTGTAATCTCTTTCTTACTACCCTAATAATGAGAAAGTTCTAAAAAGCTAAGAATTATCATTTTTCCATGTAGGAAGGTTAACAGTTTAACCTTATTGAGTCCCTTCTGGTTTATCTTTTTATGTTTTTAGTGAGTGTTGTATTTGAAAGTTGATTTTAAAAATTAATTTCTGTTCTTTTTATCAAGAATGTTTGATAGTCTTCTATTCCATTGAATTTCCATTTTTTTCTGAACTTGAAGGATTATAGTCAGTTTTCCTGGGTAGGTAATTATTGTAATCCTACCTCCTTTGCCTTCTGGAATATCATATCCCAAGCTCTCTCATCCTTTAATGTAGAATCTCCTAAATCAATTGTTGTTGTGACTTTCTCCTTGTCTTGCTGAAATTTCACTATTTCTGGGAGACATCATTCATAAGTCTAAGTATTTCCATGTATTTCTAACTCCACCAACTTATCATCTCTTATAACAAAGCAATGGATTCACTTATTGAAAAGTTACTCATTTTTTCAGTAGGGAACTGTTTTTTTGTTTTTGTTTTTGTTTTTGTTTGTTTGTTTTAACATCTAGATCCAGTCTTTTCATTATGCTTTATCATGGAACTTTCTCTTCAAAGTAATGCTGTTCTTTTCTATAGTACCAAAATGAGAACACATATGTTCAATCACCTTTCTTTTAATATTTCATTTTTGATTTGAATGTCAGTGAAGCCAAATTGTATGCATGCAAATATCAAAGTACAAGATGTTTATTGTTTTAAGAGATGGAAAAATTCATTCTTTTAGGCCATGGAAATCCAAGTATAAGAAATATGTAAAATAAAGTAAGCTAACATAAAAAAAAAAATCCCACATATATTTCCCCATTTTTCAATAGTTTTCTGGTTCATTCAAATTTACTGGGTACATAAAAGGTAATTGAGACATAAGGGCTTTAAAAACTGTTATTAGAATCCCACCTCTATATGTTGCACTTAAAAAAAAAGCTTAAATAAATATTTTATGTACAATATAAAATACTAAGTGGTGAGCAAAAAAGTGCTGTGAAGGCACAGGAGGGATGCAGATTGGCACAAGGCCAGTTTCCCATTTGTAGCTTATTGCTGTAAAATTTCCATAAACTTCCCTCGAGTACAATGAAAAACTATGTAAAGTGATACCTCTGACTTCGAATGAACCAAAAGCGCAAGAGAATTCTTATAGTCAAATGGAAGAAACTGGCATAGTAAGCCACTTTTTCCTTAGAAGAATGGCCATCTGAAAATGTGGATAAATCATATTTTTAAGTCTATTTCACAATTATTCAAAGGCTTTAGGCTGTTTCACTGAACCCACACCAGAAGGCTGGTGAGTGTGAGTATGGACTCCATTTTTTTCTGGAAGTTTTCTGTATCTTGGTATTTGAGGAGGAATATTGTTTTTTTCCTAACAGTTTGGGAATTGAAGAGGGAAGATCTTTTACCACCAGATGATCCTTAATCAATAGGAAATTTTGGCTGAATATGTGCTTTCAAGGTGCCATCTGAAGCCTATAACATGATCTTGAAAGAGAAAACAGGTGCTCTTTTATCCAATGCACATTTCATGATTTAAAAGAAAAATAACCAAACAACATAACCCAGTAACACCTTTGGTGCAAACCTAGCTTATTTCTGAAATAGAAGCATAGAAATAAATCTGAAAGATGATGGCATTATCTCTGCCTATGGAAGTCTACTGATTATTTGTGATCTTTAACTGCCATAGCCCTTTGTTTTTTTGCTTATATAATAAGTGGATCAGGCCCCTTTCAAATTTTAATCTTATGATCATTATAATGTTAATAGCAGAGAATGTTTGTGAAATATTGTGCAAAACAAAGACTTGCAATTATGGGGGGAAATGGGACTATTTAGATCATAATCTTTAATATTTGGTTTGCTAACATCGGAGGAACTGTGATATAGAAGCATTAGACATTTTTAACTTTTGTTTTTCTACCTAATAGGCAGAAGGAGCCGAATTTGACCAAATAAAAAGGAGATGGTGGTGATCATGGGACCCACATTCCAAACAATCCAAATACCCACTCCAATTTGTACTGCATTGAAAGTTAGTGAGTTTTCTATTACATTTAAGTTTTCAATAAAAGGCTGGAATGCTTTGGCTCTAGAAGCTATGACTCTTTAAAACCCTCTATTTCTTCTCTCAGTACCTTGTCTTTTGCTATAATATGCAACAAAGAAGTAAACTTTCTTTTCATTGAAGCCAATACTATTACAACCTATGCCTTTAATTCCATTCTTTCTCATCTCATCTGGGAGGTTTCCCAATAAATTGGTGGTTGTAGAGATTAATATCATTACAATATAGTTTACCAAGTACTGATATTTGTTTATTTTTAATCCACAGAAACTTTCAATGTTGTGATTGACATTGATAGATTCAATTACATATATTATGGAAGTTGGAGGATATAAAGCATACTTTTTGGGGCAGCTAGATGGTGCAGTGTATATAATACCAGCCCTGGAGTCAGGAGGATCTGAATTGAAATCCAGCTTCAGACATTTAACACTGGGTTTTGTGTCCAATCTCCTCATAAAAATAAATAAATTTTTTTCTTGCAGACCATTGAGGCTAGTGTCAAAAGACATTATATATTGACAAACTATAAATAACTTAAACCTTGATTTCCATATTTTTAAAGTAGAGATAATACTTAATATACATTGGGACTAATATATCATTAGGAAGATTAAATGACATTATATTTTCTAAATTTGTAAGTACTTTATATTTGTCTATTGTTTTTATATCATGGATCTTTTCAAATGTCTACACTCTGGGTAGAAAGCCTGAATTTTAGTTTTATATTTGGACAATCACTTTCATTCTAAAACTATATGTATTTGATGACAAAGACAATTTTAATTTTAATTTTGATTTTCCTCTTTTTATAAACAGGGGTCACATAGGGAGACTGTTTTACTCTTGATTTATTTCTATTTCATGTATGATCTAATTCTCTATGGAAATTGAGATTTAAAATCCCTTGGAGAACAAGCATCAAAGTCTGATTTGAATAAAATTCAATTCTAACTAATAACATCATGCATTTAGAAATCTTCCTTCTCAGATACTTAAGTGAAAGATGTGCCATTTATACAAGGATTTCTCAGTCACAGGAGAAAATGAATATAGTTTATGATGATCAGATTCTATACTTGTAAAATAGCTTTGATTTCAAATTGCTCCTTTGACAGCTACACACACACACACACACACACACACACACACACATATACATATACACACACATACATATATATGGCACTTCATAAGGTTGTGCTAAGGATCACTGATCTATAATTTTTAAATCTCACTATTATTATTGCCATTTTCAGGTAGTTATTGTTATCATCATTTATTGAATAGGACCATTTCTATGTGCGCTTGTTTGAGGTACCTTTTATATTTTTTGTTTAAAAATATTTTATTGATTGAATTTCTTATGTAAGTTAAAATCAATGCATTTCCTCAAAAGAATAGGTATTATGGAGAGAGCTGACTAATCTTAACTTTCCTTTGGAACCAGACTTGTTCTCTGTAATTTTGCATCATTCATTTTAACTTGATTTTGATTGCTCTTTTAATTTACATTGTTTTAGTCATTGTATACATCTGTCTCCTTATTTCATTTTGTATCAATTCATTTAAATCTTTCCATGCTCTTCTCTATTACTTACCTTGGTTATTTACAATCACACATCAATATTCTATTCTATTCATTTTGCACAACTTTATTCAGCTGTTCCTCAATCTATATCCCTTTTGTTCTTATTTCTTTAAGAAAATCCAAAGTTTTTTCCAAAAGGACTGTTAAAAAAATACTTTCACATATATGGAGTTTTTTTTGGAGGGGAGAAAGGGGTAATGACCTGCTTTGGGTATATGTCCAATAGGGGAATGTCTAGGTCAAAGATGTTTTTTAGTTATCATTTTACATAATTTCTAATTACTCTCTCCAATGGTTGTACTAAAACACATTTCTACAAACAGTCCATTAGTGTTCCTTTCTTTAAACAACTTTCAATTACTGACTATAACTTTCCTTTATTACTTTTGTCAAATTTTAGAAAATGAGTTAAAATCTTAACGTTCATTTCATTCACATTTATCTTTAGTTATTTGGAATATTCCTTCATATCATTAAGTGGTAATAATAGCTCTTCTTTCTTCTTTTGAAAATTATGTTTATGCTTTGATCATATCTATTGGAGCATGGCTTTCTGTCTGCCATGTGTCTTTTAGGTTTCCTTATATCATAGATACCAAACCCCTTTATATAAAAATTGTTTTCCCACTTGTATATAAATTATACATACATTATAAATTATACATTTTGTACTTGGGTGGAAACCTCCAAGACTGAACATAGGGCTGCATAGGACATGAATATCATCACATATATTTTATGTTTGCTGTGTGAAGCTAGGTAGATACTCTAGTACTTATTGTTTTTTGGTCTTTTCAGTCACATCCAATTCTTTGTGAATTCATTTGAGATTTTCTTGGCAAAAATATTGGAATTGTTTGCTATTTACATTTCCAGTTCATTTATATTTTTTTTGCTGAGGCAATTGGGGTTAGGTGAGTCGACCAGGGTCACACAGCTAGGAACTGCTAAGTGTCTGAGAAGAGCTTTGAACTCAGGTTGTTCTAACTTCAGGGCCTGTGCTCAATCCACCATACCACCTAACTGCCCCCTTTCCAATTTATTTCCCAGATGAGGAACAGAAGAACAAATGGGGTTTGAGACTTACCCAGGTTCACCTAGCAAAAAAAAAATATCTGAAGTCAGATTTGAATTCAGGAAGGTGAGTTTTCCTGATTTCAGGCTTGGTATTCTATCTTCTGGTATCACACTTGATACCATTGAGCCAGTTCATATAAGGGCTAGGATTGAAAGGAGAATCCTTGGTCTTAAATTATTAGAGCATGGGGAATTATGCTATTAGAAAAATTGAAGATCTAGTATTCTCAATCAAGGAGCTTCACAAAGATGTCAGAATAACATTATAAGTTTCTAAAATCTCCCAGGGTACCCCAAAATTCTTGATTCAGTTATATAAAAGTGGACCAATTGTAGTCATTTAAGGAAACTGAAACTAATTTTGTCTAATGACCATGAAATACAATATGCATATATAATATCAAATCCGTCAAAATGTCTATAATATTTCATTTAATTACAATAATAAACTACTCCCTATGTGTTTAGCCTACAGCATTGCTGTCCATGGGGCAAAAAAAAAAAAGTTTAACAGCAGTGTATTATGGCAGTTAAATAACTGAGTGCTGAGCTTGGTGCTGAGTTCGGAGAATGTTGGAATCCTTACTAATTGCTAAGTAATTAGAGTTGATCTAATCTTACAAGAAGATGTTTTGGGCAGAACCTGAAACAAGGTACTAAGTAGAACTACCCATAATCCCTCTCTCTGGAAGGAGCATAAATAGGCCAATGGGCCAGTCGGAGAGTGCTAGAGAGTGAAGACGCTACAAGTAGAGATTTCAGCGGAATGACATGAAGAGCTGGAGCTGGCTGGAGGCTGAAGAAAAGCAGAGGCAGAGGCTGAAGGACCAGACCTTTGGATTTAAAGACATTTGGAGAGAGCTCTTGGAACCAAGCAGAGAGATAGGCCTGTAAGCTAACCGGGCTATATTGGAAATAATAAAAAATCTGAACTTTTATCACCTGGCTGCGTTTTAAGAAGAAAAAGCTCACCACATTTTGGCGCCCTGAACGTGGGACAAACAGACCCCTCAGTGGATTTCAGTGGAAAAGCTCCGATCCTGATTCAAGTGGAAAAGCTCCGATCCTGATTCAAGTGGAAAAGCCTCTGATCCTGATCCAGTGGAAAAGACTCTTCAACCCAGAAATTAGGGTGAGTGCAATAAAGAAATTTTGCTAAAAGAGTTAAAGTAGAATTTCATCTAAGATGGGACAGATATTTAGAAAACAGCCTTCTGTTTCTGTTCAAGGAAAATGTTTAGAGAGCATTGTCAAAGTTATGGAAAGCCAAGGTTTAATTATAAGTTTACAGCAAATCACTGAATTTTTACAAACTGTAAAGGACATATGTCCTTGTTTCTCTCTTGAAAAGGAATTAGATCTAAATGAATGGAAATTGGTTGGAGAGGATCTTTGTCAATTCTATGATAAAAATGGGCCTAACTCAATAATTAATACATATAATGTAATACAATTGGCTATAAGAAGTTATTTAAGTGATAGAATGATGAAAAGGAAAGTACAGGAGGAAGTGCCAACTTTACTAGGTGAAAAGGAGGATGAATCAGATGAGAATGGAGTTAATTACAATTCTGAGTATGATACTTCACAGCAGGAGGAATTAGGTGATTCCACATCTCATGACCCTCCCCCCGCAATTAACCCTTCATGGGTGGAACAAGGGGGAGGGAGAGAGGCAGAAACACAGTCAGCTTCTCCTATAAAGCAGAATTTGACAAGATTAGAAAAAGCATTAATTAAAGCAAAAAATGAAGAAGAAGATATATCTGATTTTATAAATGCATATCCTGTGATTGAAAAGATTGACTCTTCAGGTCAAAAAGAGAGAAAATACACTCCTTTTAATTTGGAAAAAGTTAAAGATTTGAAAAAGGGTTGCACTCTTTATGGGGCTACATCATCTTATGTGAAGATGTTACTGGATAATTTGTCTTATGAAATCCTAACCCCGAATGACTGGAAATCCATAGTGAAAACTTGTCTAGAACCGGGACAAAATTTATTGTGGCTTTCGGAGTTTCATGAATTATGTAGGATTCAAGCCCAACGCAATAGGCAAACAGGAGCTGTTGTACAAATCACTTTTGACCAACTAGCTGGAGAAGGTCAGTATGCAGAGAGTTCAGAACAGATTTATTATCCCATAACAGTGTATGATCAAATTTCTAAGGCTGCAATAAAAGCTTGGAATTCTCTCCCTGGACAGAAAGATGGAAATAATGCTTTCACAAAAATAGAGCAAGGTCCCAACGAACCTTTTGCAGATTTTGTGGGACGTTTACAAATAGCTGTAATAAAAACCATTGGAGATAATGCAGCAACAGAAATAATGACCAGACATCTGGCTAAAGAAAATGCCAATGAGATTTGCAAGAGAATTATATGGGGGCTAGACAAAGATGCTCCTTTAGAGGAAATTATAAGACACTGTGCCACAGTGGGCACAAATGCTTATTATGCCCAGACTATGATGAACATGGAAAGACAAGGTCCTTCTTGGCAGAGGAATTCTAGAGAAACTCGTCGATGTTTTCAATGCGGAAAAATTGGACATCTAAGAGCCCAATGTAGATACAGAGATACAATGAGAAGACAGGGTGAGAGAAAACCCAAAACCCCATGTCCAAAATGTAACCGAGGCTTTCACTGGGCCTCTAAATGTATATTGACCCAGAGGAATGAGAGGCAGGGCCCAGCTCTAAAGTATCAATCAAAGGACAGGTGGGGCATGATAGCAGCTGAGGTCACACCCAGAGAGACTTTAGAAATTCAGAACTCTGATGTCATCAACCAACAGAAAAGCAATCAGGATTACAGTTGGGAAGAATACAGGCCTTTTAAGACAACAAGACAATATCCAATGCAAACAGCTCCAATGTAATTACCAGATGATGAGAAGAAATCCCAAAAGTGGTAAATAGAAGAGAATTAGATAGGTTAACTGCTTGGGGAAGAGGATCTGCTTATATTTCCACAGGTGGAAAAGGAATCAGATGGCTAACTTATGGACATTTGTAAATTTTCAGGTCGATTTATGTTGTTATGAGACTTTTGCAGTAGTTAAATTTTCATGTTGATTCATGTTATTTGTTACATTACCACTAGCCTGTGTTATATTGCTATGTGCTCATGTAAATTATGTATAATGCCTCCCATATTGATGGATTTATGTATACCATGTATATCTGTTACAAAGTTCTGGCCCATATTGATGGATTTATGTGTACCCCCTCAGAAACCCCCTATGTTTTAAAACAAAAGAAAGGGGGAGATGTTGGAATCCTTACTAATTGCTAAGTAATTAGAGTTGATCTAATCTTACAAGAAGATGTTTTGGGCAGAACCTGAAACAAGGTACTAAGTAGAACTACCCATAATCCCTCTCTCTGGAAGGAGCATAAATAGGCCAATGGGCCAGTCGGAGAGTGCTAGAGAGTGAAGACGCTACAAGTAGAGATTTCAGCGGAATGACATGAAGAGCTGGAGCTGGCTGGAGGCTGAAGAAAAGCAGAGGCAGAGGCTGAAGGACCAGACCTTTGGATTTAAAGACATTTGGAGAGAGCTCTTGGAACCAAGCAGAGAGATAGGCCTGTAAGCTAACCGGGCTATATTGGAAATAATAAAAAATCTGAACTTTTATCACCTGGCTGCGTTTTAAGAAGAAAAAGCTCACCACAGGAGAAGAAAAAACTGTAATTCAAATGTGGCATCAGACACTTATTAGCTATGTTAGTCTTGACAAACCAGGTAATTAATTTGTTTGACTCAGTTAAATCATTTATAAAATGGAAGTAATAGCAACACTTAACTACAAGAGGTATTGTGGGGATCAAATGAGATTTTTGTAAAATAGTTCTTATAGAGAAATCCATGTAAAGTAACTGCCGATAGTATAAAATATTGGGGAATCTATCTGTCAAGGGAAAGTCAGGAACTATATGAGCAAAACTACAAAACACTTTCCACACAAATAAAGTCAGATCTAATCAATTAGAAAAATATTAAGTGCTCTTGGATAGGTAGAGCAAATATAATAAAGATAACAATACTACCTAAACTAATCTATTTATTTAGTGCTATACCAATCAGACTCCCAAAAAACTATTTTAATGACCTAGAAAAAATAACAACAAAATTCATCTGGAAGAACAAAAGGTCAAGACTTTCAAGGGAACTAATGAAAAAGAATCAAATGAAGATGGTCTAACTGTATCAGATCTAAAATTATATTATAAAGCAGCGGTTACCAGAACCATTTGGTATTGTCTAAGAAATAAACTAGTTGATCAGTGGAATAGATTAGAGTCACAGGACAAAATAGTCAATAACTTTAATAATCTAGTGTTTGACAAACCGAAAGACCCAGCTTTTGGGATAAGAATTAATTGTTTGATAAAAATTGCTGGGAAAATTGGAAATTAGTATGGCAGAAACTAGGCATTGACCCACACTTAACACTGTACACCAAGATAAGGTCAAAATTGGTTCATGACCTAGGCATAAAGAATGAGAGTAGAAACAAATTAGAGGAATATAGGACAGTTACCTCTCAGACCTTGGAAGAGGAAGGAATTTATGACCAAAGAACTAGAGATCATTATTGATTACAAAATAGAAAATTTTGATTATATCAAATTGAAAAGTTTTTATACAAACAAAACCAATGCAGACAAGATTAGAAGGGAAACAATAAACTGGGAAAACATTTTTACAATCAAAGGTTATGATAAAGGCCTCATTTCCAAAATATATAGAGAATTGATTCTAATTTGTGAGAAATCAAGCCATTCTCCAATTGATAAATGGTCAAAGAATATGAACAGACAATTCTCAGATGAAGAAATTGAAACTATTTCTAGCCATATGAAAAGATGCTCCAAGTCATTATTAATGAGAGAAATGCAAATTAAGACAACTCTGAGATACTACTACACACATGTCAGATTGGCTAGAATGACAGAAAAAGATAATGTGGAATGTTGGAGGGGATGTGGGCAAAACAGTGATACCTTGTTAGTGGAATTGTGAATACATCCAGCCATTCTGGAGAGCAATTTGGAACTATGTTCAAAAAGTTATCAAACTGTGCATACCCTTTGATCTAGCAGTGCTACTACTGGGCTTATATCCCAAAGAGTGCTTAAATGAGGGAAAGGGACCTGTATGTGCAAGAATGTTTGTGGCAGGTCTCTTTGTAGTGGCCAGAAACTGGAAACTGAGTGGATGCCCATCAATTGGAGAATGGCTGAATAAATTGTGGTATATTATTATTATGGAATATTATTGTTTGGTAAGAAATGACCAGCAGGATGATTTCAGAAAGGCCTGGAGAGACTTACATGAAGTGATGCTGAGTGAAATGAACAGGGCCAAGAATTCATTATATACTTCAACAACAATACTATATGATGATCAGTTCTGATGGACGTGGCTCTCTTCAATAATGAGATGAATCAAATCATTTCCACTTGTTCAATAATTAATAGAACCAGCTACACCCAGTGAAAGAACTCTGGGAAATGAGTGTGAACAACCACATAGCATTTCCAATCCCTCTGCTTTTGTCTACCTGCATTTTTGATTTCCTTCACAGGTTAATTGTACATTATTTCAAAGTCCGATTCTTCTTGTGCAGCAAAATAACTATATGGATATGTATACATATATTGTATTTGACATATATTTTAACATGTATAACATGTATTGGTCTACCTCGCCATCTGGGAGAGGGGGTAGGAGGAAGGAGAGGAAAAATTGGAACAAAAGGTTTTGCCATTGTCAATGCTGAAAAATTACCCATGCATATATCTTGTTAATAAAAAGCTCTAATAATAAAAAAGAAAACTCCAAAACATCATTAAAGAAATCCTGTGATGTTTAACCTAAAAAAAAAAAAAAACTTCTTATAATTCCTGGCACATAGTAGGTGTTTAATCAAACTTTGTTCCTTTCTCTTTCAATGCTATTGTGACCTTTTGGAACATAATACTCTTCTTATAAAGACTCAAAAAAGTTTTCAGTGTTTGAAAGAAGGGTTTCTATGTAAATTAGTAAAACTATGGCCTCTCTTGAGTATTACTGACAAAAAGTTTAAAACACCTAGGGAAAATAGCATTTGAAAGCTTTATAATAGTCTGGACAAAATAAGTCAAGCTATTTTGAAATATGAGTTAACTGAGTCACTGATATTGAATCCAGTGAAACTCCTAGAAACATATTTCATGTTGGAACTTAATATAGTAATTCCACATTCAGAATTTTCTCTATATAGGAGTGAGAAAACTGATTTGGAAAACACAAGAGTATTTTCCATATCTTTGCCTAAAAGCTGAAACATATGTATTAAGCATGTCAAGGGTTTTAAATTTTCTATGACTATTTTTAGACATTTCTATTTTCACTGTCTCTCTTTTTTCCATCTATTTCCTTTGGTGTTTTCTCAGGCATTTTCATGGCATTTATTCTAAATCTGGTAGAGGATTTTAAAGCAAAAGAGTCTATGGGGAAAAAAAAAAGCTTTGGGTCATAATTTTCACTTTTTATATTTGAGTTTAAATATTCTTATTAACATAAGAAGCAAGATGGTATTTCAAATAAAATATTAGAAATCATGGATTCTCCAAAGAACTATACCTAGGGTGGAGTGTTGAGTCTTTGTGCTGGTATGTTGATACATGGATGTTGAACCATTGAGAGGAATAATGAACAACTGCAACAATAATTCCCTTATCTAACTTAAGGTACCGCTACCAGGTTTGGATAGTTAAGAGTGTATACTCTTGTGGTTCACTTTCTCATCATTCATTTTTTAAAATCTTTTTGGGGGCAGGTAAGACATAATCTACATATGTATCTACATCTATTTATCATCTCATCTATATATACTCTATATTTGGTAGTATGCATTGAACTCTGAGAAATGGGCTATCTTCTCAACTAAATTTACCCTAAGAGTAATGATTGTTGATTACAGACCTATTCTACAAAGAATATATTACAAAGAATCCTTTCCTTCATTTCCAATTTTACCAATCTTCAGTCCCTCTCTGGTAGAGGCCATATTATGGTTCCATTTTTAATTTGGAAAGAAATGTTAAAACATTTTTGACTTAGAGAAAACAGGAATTCAAAGATATTTTCTAAGTGCTTGAACTTTGAAATAAAAAAAGAAGGGGAAAGAGAAGAAATAGAATGTAATTTTTTCCCATATAAAATACAATACAGAAGAATACCAGATATTTAAAAAATTCTTTAGTAATCATCCACTACCATTATTTAAAAGTATGTCTAAATACTTATAGCATTTTGGACCAGATTGCTACATTTGTACCAACCCCATTCTTCTTATTTTGGCATTAAATCAGGGACTTAAAAATGTTCATTTGTTAAACTATAGCACCTTGCAGCTAGCTCTTCCTTAGATAAGTCCCCATGGTTATCTAGATGCAGCATTCATACATTTCCAGATCTTTAGATTTGAAAGGGATCTCAAGAGTCATTTGGTCCAACCCATAGCTCAAAAGTAATCCCCATAAATGTGTGGGGATCCATGTCTAGAATAAATGTACGTAACAACCTCCATTTGAAGACTGACAATGAGGGGAAATTTGGAACCTCCAAATTCCCCAAACAACCCACTTCAATTTTCCATAACTCTCCTTTTTAGAATTTTTTTTTTCCTGATGTAAGCCTACAATTCCTTTTTTTGCAATTCCTACTCATTGTTCATTGTTCTATCCTCTGAGGCCAAGTAGAAGCAATTGAATATCTTTTCCAAATGTCAGACCTTCAAGTATTCGAGTGTAACTATTACATCCCACAGAGACTTCTCTTTTCCAGAGTTAACATCCTCAGTCCTTTCAATGAAACCATATGTGACATGAACTCAAGACCCTTCTCCACTCTAATTGCCTGCCTTTGGACACTTTCCAATTCATCAGTGCCTTTACTTAAAGGACCCAAACAGAAGATTGTATTTTAAATGGGGTCAAATTATAGTATGAGGAACTATCACCTCCATATTTCTTTGGAAGTTATGTTGCTCTTAATGTGGTTCAAAATTTTAATTAAAATGTTTTTTTACTATAATGTGACATTGCTAAGTCATATTTAACTTGGAATTCAGAACAATTTTAGCATGAACTTTTATCTAACCATCCTATTTTTCTCAATAGTATTTTATTTTTCAGAGATTAAAGGAATTAAGTAGGTCATGAGAAAACCAAATTATCACTCTTTACAGATAATATGATGGTATACTTAGAGAACACTAGAGAATCAACTAAGAAACTACTAGAAACAATTCACAACTTTAGCAAAGATGCAGGATACAAAATAAATCCACATAAATAATTAGCATTTTTATATTTTAACCAACAAAGTCCAGCTTCAAGAGATATAAAAAGAAATTCCATTCAAAATAACTGTCAATAGTATAAAATATTTGGGAATCTATCTGCCAAGGGAAAGTCAGGAACTATACGAACACTCTACAAAACAATATCCACACAAATAAAGTCAGACCTAATAAGTTGGAAAACTGTCAAGTGCTCATGAGTAGGCCGAGTGAATATAATAAAAATGACAATACTACCTAATTAATCTACTTATTTAATGCCATACTAAACTCCCAAGAAATTATTTGACAGATCTAGAAAAAGTAGTAACAAGAGTTCATCTGGAAGAACAAAAGGCCAAGAATTTCAAGGTAATTAATGAAAAAAAATGCTATTGAAGGTGGTCTAGCTGTGCCAGACCTAAAACTTTATTATAATGCAAAAGTCATCAAAATCATTTGGTACTGACTAAGAAATAGAATAGTCAATCAGTGGAATAGGTCAGGATCACAGGACAGAATAAGCAATAAACCATAGCAATCTAGCATTTGACAAACCCAAAGACCTCAACTTTTGGGATAAGAGCTCACTATTTGAAAATTGGAAATTATTATGGAGGAAATGAGGACTCGACCCACACCTAACACCACATACCAAGATAAGATCTAAATGGGTTCATGATGTAGACATAAATAGTGATATTATAAGTAAATTAGAGGAACAAACAATAGTTTACCTCTCAAATTTGTGGAGAAGGAAGGCATTTGTGTCCAAAGAAGAACTGGAACTCATAATTGAACACCAGATATATAATTTTCATTATATTAAGTTAAAAAGTTTTTGAACAAATAAAACAAATGCAGAGAACATCAGAAAAGAAGCAATAAATTAGGAAATCATTTTTCTATTTAAGGGTTCTGATAAAGGCATCATTTCTAAAATATATAGAGAATTGACTGAAATTTATAAGAATTCAATTCATTCTTCAATTGCTAAATTATCAAAGGATATGAACAATTTTCCAATGAAAAAATAAATTATTACTTATTATATGAGAAGATGCATTAAATAGCTAGTGATCAGAGAATGCAAATTAAGACAACTCTGACATTTAACAGCATGTACCAAGATAAGGTTGAAATAGGTTCATGATTTAGACAAAAAGAATGGTATTATAAACAAAATAGAAAACAAGGAATAGTTTACCTCTCAGATTTGTGGAGGAAGAAGGAATTTGTGACCAAAGAAGAATTAGAGACCATTATTGATCACAAAATAGATAATTTTGATCATATTAAATTTAAGAGTTTCTGTACAAGATTAGAAGGGAAACAATAAACTGGGAAAACACTTTTACACCAAAAAGGATCTGATAAAGGCCTTATTTCTAAACAATTTACAGAATTGACTCAAATTTATAATAGTTCAAGCCATTCTCCAATTGATAAAAGGTCAAAAGATATGAACAGACAACTTTCAGAAAAAGAAATTGAAACTGTAGCCACATGAAAAGGTAATCCAAATCACTATTGATCACACAAATGCAAATTAAGACATCTCTGAGATACCACTACACACCTGTCAGATTGGCTAAGATGACAGGAAATGGTAATGACTTATGTTGGAAGGATGTGGGAAAATTGGGACACTGATACATTGTTGGTGGAACTGTGAACAGACACAACCATTTTGGAGAGCAATTTGGAACTATGCTCAAAAAGTTGTCAAACTATGCATACACTTTGATTCAATAGTGTTTTTATTGGGGTTATATCTCAAAGACATTTTAAAGGAGGGAAAGGCACCCACATGTGCAAAAATATTTGTGGCAGCCTTTTTTATAGTGGCATGAAACTGGAAACTAAGTGTATGCCCTTTAATTGGTGAATTGCTTAATAAATTGTGGTATATGAATGATATGGAACATTATTATTCTGTAAGAAACGACTAGCAGGATGATTTCAGAAAGGCTTGGAGAAGCCTACATGAACCGATGCTAAGTGAAATGAGCAGAATCAGGAGATCATTATATATGGCAATAACAAGATATGATGATCAATTCTGATGGACATGGCTCTCTTCAACAATGAGATGATTCAAACCAGTTCCACTTGTTCAGTGATGAAGAGAGCCATATACACCCAGAGAGAGAACTGTGGGAACAGAGTGTGGAACACAACATAGTATTCTTACTCCCTCTGTTGTTACTTGCTTGCGTTTTGTTTTTTTTCTCAGTTTTTCTTTTCCTTCCTTCTTGATCTGATTTTTCTTGATGCAACAAGATAACTGTATAAATATATAAACATATATTGGATTCAACATGTATTTCTGCATATATAACATGTATCGGACTACCTGCCAGCTAGGGAAGGGGGTGGGGGGAAGATGGGGAAAATTTGGAACAGAAGGTTTTGCAAGGGTCAATATTGGAAAAATTACCCATGCATATGCTTTGTAAATAAATAAATAATTAGAAAAAAAAGGACAACTCTGAGATAATCACTACTTACCTCTCAGACTGGCTAAGATGACAGGAAAAAACAAGGACAAATATTGGAGGGGATGTGGGAAAACTGAGATATTAATACATTGTTGGTCCACCATCTTTTATAAACAGATCCTGCCATTCTGGAGAGCAATTTGGAGCTATGTTCAAAAAGTTATCAAATTGTGCATATACCCCTTGACCCAGCAGTGTTTCTATTGGGCCTATATCCCAAAGAGATCTTAAAGGAAGGAAAGGGACCCACATGTGTAAAAATGTTTGTGGCAGCCCTTTTCATAGTGGCAAGAAACTGGAAACTGTTTCATAAGTTGAATAATGGCTGAATAAGTTATGGTATATGAATGTTATGGAATATTATTTTTCTATAAGAAATGATCAGGAGGATAATTTTAGAAAGGCCTGGAGAGACTTACATGAACTGATGCTGAATGAAATGAGCAGATCTCAGAACCAGGAGATCATTGTAAACATCAATATTATACAACAATCAATTCTGATAAACGTAACTTTTTCCAACAATGAGATGATTGATGCCAGTTTCAATGATCTTGTGATGAATAGAGCCATCTACAGCCAAAGGGAGAACTGTGGGAACTGAATGTGGATCACAACATAACATTCTCACTCTTTTTGTTGTTCTTTGCTTGCATTTTATATTTTTACTCATTTACTTTCTTTCTTTCTTTCTTTCTTTCTTTTTTTTTTTTTTGATCTGATTTCTCTTGTGTAGCAAGAGAATTGTTTAAATATGTTTATACATATTGGATTTAACATATATTTTAACATGTTTAACATACATTGAATTGATTGCCATTTAGGGGAGGGGATTGGGGGAAGGAGGAGAAAATCTGAAACACAAGGCTATGAAATGTTGCCAATTTATCCATGCATATGTTTTGAAAATAAAAAAGCATTATTAAAAAAACAAACAAACAAAAAAAACCTCTACAAAGTTTACAGTCACTGAGGATATGCAGAGGAATTCCTGGTCACATATGAGTAATGTACACTAACATTCTTCAATGTTTAATAATGTTCATTATTAAAGCTAAATTGATGTAAAAAGTAGTATTTTATTTTTTCCAATTACATGTAAAGGTAGTTTTGAACATTCATTTTTTAAAAAAAGATTTTTGAGTTCTAAGTTTTTCTCACTCCCTTACTTCTTCCCTCCCTAAGAGAGGAAGAAATCTGATATAGATTAGAAATGTATAATTATTGTGAACATATTTTAATAATAGTCTGTTAAGGGGCAGGTCAATTCTCTGAGAGCCTCCACAGCTGTGGATGATAGCATCTGAAGGCATTGCAAGGCAGCCTTTGCTGACACAGGTGTTGTGGACTTGCAATGAAATAAGTTGGAGGCAGAGGGAAGAGGAGAGAGGTCAGATAATGCAACGACCTCACAGTCTACTTGTATCATTCTCTCACAAGAGGACATCCATTCTGCAGGTCTGGGTTGAATCTCCAGCAGCCACTGTCAGGTGGCTCCCGTGTATTTCAACAGTGCTCCCATGTATTTCAACAGCTCTCCCATGTATTCCAACAAAAGTCATGCTGGGAAAGAAAAATCAGAACAAAAAGGGAAAATGAGAAAGGAAAAAAAAAACAAATAAACAAAAAAGGTTAAAATAATATGTTTCTTAAGAGATTATTATACACAACAATAACAAGATTATATGATGATCAATTCTGATGAACATGGTTCTCTTCAACAATGAGATGATTCAAACCAGTTCCAATTGTTCACTGATGAAGAGAGCCATCTACACCCAAAGAGAGGACTATGGGAACTGAACGTGGTTCATAACAGCATTTTCACTCTTTTTGTTGTTGTTTACTTGTATTTTATTTTGCTTCTCTCTTCTTTTTTTCTTGTGTGGCATGATTATTGTATAAATATGTATACATATATTTTATTTAACATATATTTCTACCATGTTTAATATATTTTGAACTACTTTCCATCTAGGGGAGGATATGGGGGAACAGGGGAAAATTAGAACACAGGGTTTTACAAGGGCTAATGTTGAAGAATTGTCCACTCATGTGTTTTGAAAAATAAAAAGCTTTATTAAAAAATAATTTGGTTCTATTCTTATTCAGTCTCAATACTTCTCCCTCTAGATGCAGATGGCATTTTCAATCCAAAGTCTATTGGAAATGTCTTGGATCACTGTATTGCTGAGAAGAGCTAAGTGCATCACAGTTAATGATCAAATAATCTTGCTGTTACTGTGGACAATGCTTTTCTGACTCTGCTTGCTTCAGTAAGCATCATGTAAGTTTTTCAAGATTTTTCTGATTTACTCTGCTCACCGTTTCTTATAGAACAATAACATTGCATTACATTTGTATATCATAGTTTATGCAACATTTCCCCAATTGATGAGCATCCACTCAATTTCCAACTTCTTGCCACTACAAAAAGAGCTGCTATAAACATTTTTGCACAAGTAGGCCCTTTTCCCTCCTTTATGATCTCAGTGGGATACAGACCTAGTAGTGACATTACTGGATCAAAAAGAATGTATGTTTTTATAACCCTTTAGGCATAGTAATCATCTTATTTTTATGAAATTGACTTTTTTGAATTCAAGCATAATAATTTATATTTTCCCCTATTTAATTCTCCCTAACTGGATGAAGCCTTATCTCAAACCAATTTATTTCTCTGATGTATAAGCATTTAAGATAACTCATGCTCCACTTCAATTTAGATTAGCTATAACTTCTTTTTGTTGTTGTTGTTGATTATTTTATTATTTTTTTTTCAAAACATGCATAGATAGTCTTCAGCATGTATCCTTGCAAAACCTTATGTTTCAAAATTTCCCCTCCATTCCCTAGATCTTGTCCCTTATATGGCAAGTAATCCAATCTATGTCAAGCATGTGCAATTCTACCATTTGGTACTGGCTAAGAAATAGAGTGGTGAATCAGTGGAATAGATTAGATACACATGACACAATAAGAAAGACCTAATAGAAATCTAGTATTGGATAAATCCCTAAACTCCAGTTTCTGGAATATAACACTCACTATTTTGCAAAAATTGATGGGAAAATTGGAAAATATGTCAGAAACTTGCCATAGACCTACATTTCACATTCCATAGCAAAATAAAAACAAAATTAATACATGACTAGGACATAAAGGATGATACCCTAAAGAGATAATTTATCTATCAGATCTTTGGAAAAGGGAGGAAGACCAAAGAAGATCTAGACCAAAGAAGAACTAGAGAACATTATGAAAGGCAAAATGAACAATTTTGATTACATTGGATTAAAAAGTTTTTTCACAAACAAAACCAACAGAAACAAGTTTAAAAGACAAATATAATGCTGGGAAAAAATTTACAGCCAGTATTTCTGACAAAGGTCTCTCATTTCTAAAATAAAAAATAACTATTTCAAATTTATAAGAATATAAGTCATTCCTCAATTGAGAAGTGGTCAAAAACAGTCAGTTGATAAAATTAAAGCCATTTATACTTATATGAAAAATGCTCAAAACCACTCTTGATTAGGGAAATTCAAATTAAAACAACTCTGAGGTACCACCTCACACCTCTCAGATTGGTTTATGATATAGTTTTAGATCTATTACAGCTAGGCCACCTTAATTTGCATTTTTTTCATTAATTCCCTTGAAATTCTTGAACTTTTGTTCTTTCAGATAAACTTTGTTATTATTTTTTTCTTGCTCTGTAAAATAATTTCTTGGGAGTTTGATTGGTATGGCATTGAATAAGTAGATAATTTAGTTAATATTTTTATTTTTATTATATTTGCTCAGCCTACATATGAGCACTTGATATTTTTTTATTTGATTAGATCTGACCTTATTTGTGTGCAAAATATTTCATAATTATATTAGTATAGTTCCTGACTTTGCCTTGCCAGATAGATTTCAAAATATTTTATATTTTAGACAGTTATTTTAAATGGAATTTTTCTTTGTATCTCTTGCTGCTGCACTTTGTGGGTAATATATAAAAATACTAATGATTTGTGTGGGTTTATTTTGTATCCTGCAACTTTGCTAAAGTTAGGAATTCTTTCTAGTAGTTTTTTAGTTTACTATCTAGGATTACCTAAATACACCATCATATTATCTCTAATTTTTGTAATTTCTTTTCTTCTTAATGCCAAAAGTACCATTTTTAATACAATACTGAATAGGAATGGTGATAATGGAAGCATTGTTTCACCCCTGATTTTATTGGGATTAGTTTTAGTTTATCCCCATTATATATGATGCTTACTGGTGATTTTAAATTTTAAATTAAAAAATTTCATTTTTGGGAAAATTCCATTTATTCCTATACTCTAGTGTTTTAGTAGGAATTGGTATTGGATTTTGCCAAATGCTCTTTCTGCATCTATTGATATAATAATATGATTTTTGTTAGTTTCATTATTGATATAGCCAATTACACTAATAGTTTTTCTAATATTGAATCAGCTCTTCATTCCTGGTATAAATTCTGTTTTGTCCTGGTATATTATCCTGGAGATAATTTGCTGTAATCCCTTTGCTAATATTTTATTTAAGATTTTTGCACTAATATTCATTAGGTAAACTGGTCTATAATTTTCTTTGTTTTCACTCTACCTGGTTTAGCTATCAGCATCATGTCTGTATCATAAAAGCGAATTTGATAGGATTCCCTCTTTTCCTATTTTTCCCAATAGTTTGCATACTATTGGGATGAATAGTTTTTTAAGTATTTGGTAGAATCCACATATAAATCCATATGGCCCAGGAGATTTTTTTTCTTAGGGAGTTGATTAATGACTTCTTCAATTTCTTTTTCTAAAATGGGACTATTTAAGTAATTTATTTCCTCTTTTAATCTGTACAATCTATATTTTTGTAAGTACTCATCATTTCACCCAGATTATCAGATTTATTGGTATAGAGCTGGGCAAAATAACTCCTAATTATTGCTATAATTTCCTCTTCTTTGGTGAAAAGTTCACCCTTCTCATATTTGATGCTAACAATTTGATTTTCTTCTTTCCTTTTTCTAATCTTATTAACTAAAAGTTTATCTATTTTGTTGGTTTTTTCATAAAACCAACTCAGCTTTTTTATTAGTTCAATATTTTTTTCTTTCAATTTTATTAATCTTTCCTTTTATTTTCAGAATTTCAAATTTGGTATTTAATTGGGGGTTTTAAGTTTGTTCTTTTTCTAGCTTTTTTAGTTGCATGCCCAATTCATAGATCTTTTCTTTCTCTATTTTATGCAAGTGAGCATCTAGAGATATAAAATGTTCCTTAAGAACTGCTTTGACTGCATTCCATAAACTTTGGTATGCTGTCTCATTATTGTCATTGCCTTGAATGAAATTACCCATTATGTCTATGAATTGTTTCACTCACTCATTCTATAGGATCAGATTATTTAGTTTCAAATTAATTTTTGGTCTATTTTTCCCTGACCCTTTATCACATGCAATTTTTATTTCATCATGATCTGAAAAAGATGCATTTATTATTTTTGTCTGTCTGCATTTGATTTTGAGGGTTTTCTGCCCTAATACATGGTTAATTTTTGTGTAGAATCCATGTACTGATGGAAAAAATATATTCCTTTCTGTCTCCATTCATTTTTCTCCAAAGATCTATCATACCTAAAATTCTATTTACCTCCTTAACTTCTTTCTTATTTTGTGGGTCGATTTATCTGGGCTCTGAGAGAGCAAGGTTGAGATCCCCACTAATATACTTTTGCTGTTTAATTCTTCTTTCAGTTCTCTTAACATTTTCTTTAGGAATTTGGATGTTAGACACATAGTACATATATGTTTGGTATTGATATTACTTCATTATCTATGGTACCTGTTAGTACAATGTAGTTTCCTTTCCTTATCTCTTTTATGTAGATCTGCTTTTGCCTTTGCTTGATCTGAGATCAGGATTACTACCCCTGCTGTTTTTTACTTCACCTGAAGCATAATAGATTCTGCTCCAGCCTTTTACCTTTATATCTATCTATTACTCTGCTTTGAATGTGTTTTTTAAACAAGATATTATAGTGTTTTGGCTTTTAATTCAGTCT
Organism: Antechinus flavipes; assembly: GCF_016432865.1. NCBI lineage: Eukaryota > Metazoa > Chordata > Mammalia > Dasyuromorphia > Dasyuridae > Antechinus > Antechinus flavipes. The sequence goes on from NC_067402.1 coordinate 71,555,412, forward strand.
GCTATCTGCTTCTCTTTTATTGGAGAGTTCATCCCATTCACATTCACGGTTAAAATTACTAACTCTATATTTCCACCATCTTAATTTCCTCTAGTTATATTTTATTGTTTCTTTTCCCCCTTTCCCTCCTCCCCAGTTTTTGTTTTTGACCACCATTTCCTTCAAAGACTTCTCCCTTTTTATAGCTCCTCCCCTTTCTTATACCTTTTCCCTTCTACTTCTGGTATTCCTTCTAATTAGCCTCTTACTTTCCCTTTTTCTTTCTCCTCCCATTTCCCTGTAGGATGAGCCCACTTGCTTTGTGAAGCTAAATATGTCTAATATGCTCTCTTTAGCCAAATCTGAGAGTAAGATCCAGATACTGCTCATCTTCCTCCCTTCTTTCACTCAAATGTAATAAGTCTTTTTTTTGCCTCTTCATGAAATGTAATTTAACCCCATTTTACCTCTATTTTCCTCTTCTTCCTATACAATTCCCTTTCCACATCTAGTTTCTTCTTTATATTTTCACAATTAAATCAAATTGTATCTGCACCTTCTAAATATACCAATAACAAAGATATATGCCTCAGTAGTTAAACATATCTTCTCATATGTGGATGTAAGATTTTTAACTTTTAAAAGAAACAGTTTTTTTTTTCTTTCCTTTTTACCTTTGTATGCTTCTCTTGCCTTCTGTATTTGAAGATTAAAAATTCTATTCAGCTCTGGTGTTTTCATCAGAAATAGATGAAATTCTCCTGTTTCATTGAATATCCATCTTTTTCCTTGAAAGATTATGCTTCAAAATATTAGTACTGAACATATATATACCAAGTGGTATAGCATACAACTTCCTAAAGGAGAAGTTAGAGAGTTGCAAGAAGAAATGGACAGCAAAACTATAATAGTGGGAGATCTTAACCTTACACTCTCAGAATTAGATAAATCAAACCACAAAACAAATAAGAAAAAAATTAAAAAGGTAAATAAAATATTGGAAAAATTAGATATGATGGATGTTTGGAGAAAACTGAATGGAGACAGAAAGGAATATACTTTCTTCTTAGCAGTTCATGGAACCTATACAAAAATTGACCACATATTAGATATAAAGACCTAAAATGTAAATGCAGGAAGGCAGAAATAGTAAATGCTTTCTTTTCAGAGCACGATTCAGATCTTGTCAGATCAAAAGTACATTCAACAAAAAGTTAGGGGTAAATAGACCAAAACGTCATTGGAAACTAAATAATCTCATCGTAAAGAATGATGGGGTGAAACAGCAAATTATAGACACAATGAATAATTTCACTCAAGATAATGACAATGATAACACATCATACCAAAATTTGTGGGATGCAGCTAAAGTGGTAATAAGGAGAAACTTTATATCCTTAGAGGCTTACTTGAATAAAATAGAGAAAGAGAAGATCAATGAATTGGTCTTGCAACTAAAAAAGCTAGAAAAAGACCAAATTAAAACCCCCCAATCAAATACTAAACTTGAAATTCTAAAATTAAAAGGAGAAATTAATAATATTGAAAGTTAAAAAAAAAACTATTAAACTAATAAATAAAACTAAGAGTTGATTTTATAAAAAAAAAACAATAAAATTGATGTTTATCAATTGGTAAATCTGATTAGAAAAAGAAGAGAGGAAAATCAAATTAGTAGTCTTAAGAATGAAAAGGGAGAACTTTCTACCAATGAAGAGGAAATTAAAGAAATAATTAGTTACTTTGCCCAACTTTATGCCAATAAAGTTGATAACCTAAGTGAAATGGATGACTACTTCCAAAAATATAGGCTTCCCAAATTAACAGAGGAGGAAGTAAATTGCTGAAATAGTCCCATTTCAGAAAAACAAATAGAACAAGCTATTAATCAACTCCCTAAGAAAACATCCCCAGGACTAGATAGATTTACATGTGAATTCTACCAAACATTTAACGAACCATTAGCCCCAATGCTATATAAGCTATTTGAAAAAATATGGAATGGAGTCCTACCAAATTCCTTTTATGATACAGAAATGGTACTGATACCTAAACCAGGGAGGTTGAAAACAGAGAAAGAAAATTATAGACCAATCTCTCTAATGAATATTGATGCTAAAATCTTAAATAAGATATTAGCAAAGAGACTACAGAAAATCATCCCCAGGATAATATACCATGATCAAGTAGGATTTATACCAGGAATGCAGGGCTGGTTCAATATTAGGAAAACTATCAATATAATTGGCCATATTAATAATCAAATTAACAAAGACCATATGATCATCTCAATAGATGCAGAAAAAGCATTTGATAAAATCCAACATCCATTCCTATTAAAAACACTTGAGAGTATAGGAATAAATGGACTTTTCCTTAAAATAGTCAGGAGCATGTATTTAAAACCGTCAGTAAGCATCATATGTAATGGGGACAAACTGCAACCATTCCCAATAAGGTCAGGATTGAAACAAGGTTGGCCACTATCACCATTACTTTTCAATATTCTATTAGAAGTGCTAGCTTTGGCAATAAGAGTTGAGAAAGAGTTAAAGGAATTAGAGTAGGAATGAGGAAACCAAATTATCACTCTTTGCTGATGATATGATGATATACTTAGAGAACCCCAGAAATTCTACTAAAAGGTTATTAGAATTAATCCAAACCTTTAGCAAAATTGCAGGATACAAAATAAACCCACATAAGTCATCAACATTCTTATATATCACTAACAAAATCCCAACAGTTAGAGTTTTAAAGAGAAATTCCATTTAAAGTAACTACTATAGTATAAAATATTTAGGAATCTATCTGCCAAGGGAAAATCAGATACTTTATGAGCAAAACTACAAAACACTTTCCACACAAATTAAGTCTGATCTAACCAACTGGAAAAATATTAAGTGCTCTTGAATAGGTTGAGCAAACATAATAAAGACGACAGTACTACCTAAACTAATTTATTTATTTAGCGTTATACCAATCAGACTCCCCCAAAATTATTTTAATGACCTAAAAAAAACAATAAAGTTCATATGGAAAAACAAAAGGTCAAGAATTTCAAGAGATTAATGAAAAAAATCAAATGAAGGTGGCCTACCTATACCAGATCTAAAATTATATTATAATCCCCAGTTACCAAAATCATTTTGTATTGGCTAAGAAATAGACTAGTTGATCAGTGGAATAGGTTAGGTTCAAAAAACAAAACAGCCAATAACTTTAATAATCTAGTGTTTGACAAACCCAAAGACTCCAGTTTTGGGGATAAGAACTCACTGTTTGACAAAAATTGCTGGGAAAATTGGAAATTAGTATGGCAGAAACTAGGCATTGACCCACACAACCAACTATAGACCAACATTTCACACCATATACAAAGATGGGGCCAAAATGCGTATATTATTTAGACATAAAGGGGGATACCATAAGCAAATCAGAAGAACAAGAAATGGGATACCTCTCCTATCTTTGAAGAAGGGAAAATTTATGACCAAACAATAGGTACAGCACTACGAAATATAAAATGAATAATTTCATATAATAAATTTAAAAGGTTTTGTGTGAACAAAATCATGCCACAAATATTAAAAGGAAAGCAGAAAGTTAGGAAACAATCTTTACAGCAAATGTCTCTGATAAGACCTCATTTCTCAAATATTGAGAGAACTTAATCACATTTATAAGAATAAATGGTCGAAGCATATGAACAAGCACTCTTCAGATGAAGAAATCAAAGCCCGTACACCAAGATAAGGTCAAAATGGGTTCATGACCTAGGCATAAAGAATGAGATTATAAATAAATTGGAAGAGCATAGGATAGTTTACCTCTCAGACCTGTGGAAGAGGAAGGAATTTATGACCAAAGAAGAGCTAGAGATCATTATTGATCATAAAATAGAAAAATTTTATTATATCAAATTGAAAAGTTTTTGTACAAACAAAGCTAATGCAGACAAGATTAGAAGGGAAGCAATAAACTGGGAAAACATTTTTACAATCAAAGGTTCTGATAAAGGCCTCATTTCCAAAATATATAGAGAATTGACTCTAATTTATAAGAAATCAAGCCATTCTCCAATTGATAAATGGTCAAAGAATATGAACAGACAATTCTCAGACGAAGTAATTGAAACTATTTTCAGCCATATGAAAAGATGCTCCAAGTCATTATTAATCAGAGAAATGCAAATTAAGACAACTCTGAGATACCACTATATACCTATCAGATTGGCTAGAATGACAGGAAAAGATAATATGCAATGATGGAGGGGATGTGGGAAAACAGGGACATTAATACATTGTTGATGGAATTGTGACTACATCCAGCCATTCTGGAGAGCAATTTGGAACTATGCTCAAAAAGTTATCAAACTGTGCATACCCTTTGATCCAGCAGTGTTACTACTGGCCTTATATCCCAAAGAGATTTTAAAGGAGGGAAAGGGACCTGTATGTGTAAGAATATTTGTGGCAGGTCTCTTTGTAGTGGCCAGAAACTGGAAACTGAGTGGATGCCCATCAATTGGAGAATAGCTTAATAAATTGTGGTATATGAATATTATGGAATATTATTGTTCGGTAAGAAATGACCAGCAGGATGATTTCAGAAAGGCCTGGAGAGACTTTCATGAAATTATGCTGTGTGAAATGAGCAGGACCAAGAGTTCATTATATACTTCAACAACAATGCTATATAATGATCAATTCTGATGGACATGGCTATCTCCAGCAATGAGATGAACCAAATCAGTTTCAATAGAGCAGTAATGAAATGAACCAGCTATGCCCAGCAAAAGAACTCTAGAAGATGACTATGAACCATTATATAGGATACCTATACTTTTGTCCATTTGCATTTTTGATTTCCTTCACATGCTAATTGTCCACTATTTCAAAGTCCAATTCTTTTTGTACAGCAAAATAACTGTTTGGACATGTATACTTATATTGTATTTAATTTATACTTTAACATATTTAACATGTATTGGTCAACCTGCCATCTGGGGAAGGGGATGTGGAGAAGAGGGGAAAAATTGGAATAAAAGGTTTGGCAATTGTCAATGCTGTAAAATTACCCATGCATATAACTTGTAAATAAAAAGTTATAATTTAAAAAAAAGAAGAAAAATATTACAGTAAAAAAAAGAGGAAAGATTATGCTTCATTTTGCTGGATGGCTGATTTTTGATTGTAATCCAAATTCCCTTGCTTTTTGGAAGATAATATTCTAGGCCCTTTGATCCTTTAAAGTGGAAACTGCTAGGTTCTGGGTGATCCTGATTGTGACTGTTTGATATCTGAATTGTTTCTTTATGGCTGCTTCTAATATTTTCTCTTTAATCTTGATAATTCTGAAATTTAGCTACAATATTCTTTGGAGTTTCATTTTGGGATCGCTTTCAGGAAGTTATCAGTGAACTCTTTCAAAGGCTATTTTATGCTCTAGCTCCAGAAATCAGGAAGTTTTCCTTGGCAATTTCCAGAAAGACATTGTTTAGGCTCTTTTTTTCCCCAGAAAGTCCAATAATTCTTTGATTGTCTATCAAAGATCTTTTTCCTATGAGGAAATTTACATTTTTTCCTTATTTTCACAGTTTTTTTTTCTTTTTGTTTGACTGATTCTTGATGTCTTACTGAGTCATTCACTTCTATTCCTTCAATTCTATTTTTAGTGCACTATTTTCTTCAGTTAGCTTTTTTTATATCCTATTGTATTTGGCCAATTGAACTTTTAAATGAGTAAGTTTTGTTCATTGGATCTTTTTTCCCATTTTACAAATTCTGTTTTTCAAAGAGTTGGTTTCTTTTTCAAATCTTTTGTAAGGAATTATATGATTTTTTTCCATTTCACTAAATCTTTTTTTCTAGGGAGCTTTCTTCTGATAACTTCTGTATTTTCTTTTCCAAACTTTCCTGCAAAGTTCTCATTTGGAATTTCATCTGAAAACAATTAGCCTTTAGTGTCTTCAGAGTTTGAGGTCTGTTCTCTGTCTCCATAAAAGTTATCTATGGTCAGAGTTCTTTTTGCTCTTTTTTTTTTTTTAATGGTTGAGGCCTTCTATTAGGGCAAAGTGATGTTTGTTCCAAGATTCCTCCACAGCTGATAAAAGCTTTTTATTGCTCTGGACCAGTGCTGCTGACTTCCTTCCTGTGCTGCATGGATGTGGTCAATTTATTCTGGGGTTCAAAGTCTTACTATTTGCTTTTTTGTATTTGTGTTGGATATCTCACAGCTAATCTGCTGACCCACTAACTTCTGACCCAGGACAATGTAGCCAATGCTGCTTTTGCTAAATACCTTTTAGTAGATTTCCCAGCATGCAGATTCCACACTGCCCTGGGTCTCTGCATTGTGCCTGTGTTCTGCGCCTCCCCCCACCTTCCTTTGCTTTTCCTTATCCCTGAATGAAATAGATATTTTCTGAAGTTATTCTAAAATGTCTTCTTCTGGAACTTTGTTACAATCCAAACATTTTTGGTTTCTATCACTTTAAAACCAGTTCACAAGCTTGATCTGCTGTGGATCTGAGAGATGCCAGGACGAGCACAGATAAAAATCTGTCTATTCTTTGCCATCATGGCTCCACCCTTAAGTGACTTTTTCAACATCTTATGACAACTGTGTGTCAAAAATAAAAGTTGAATTCAGTTTTTCTTCATTTCAGTCTTATCTTTCTTTACACTATCCTGTCTAGCCCTCATTTTGTGACATACTTTCGTGAAATCCTAAAAAATACCTAATATCTGCTTTGATTAAAAAGTTCAGATCACTTTTTATATCCTGAAAAAAGAATGTGCAACACTTCAGTAATTGTGGGATACCTACTCACTCTGCTACTTCTGAGTGTTCTAAGTAAATAAAAGATTTACAAAATCCTAACTTTCAATGAGTATCTGAGCCAAGCAAAATAATACAGGAATAAAGAAGCCAAATCCAAAAATAATTATATGTCAAATTTTCAGGTTGTTTTAGGTTCGAAACTGAACTGTTGTTCAATCCTTCCAGGGGAACCAGAGTGATCTAAATCCTTGGATGTTGACCATTTATTGTCTTTAATATTTATCAATCTTCTACTTTCTGCCTAAGTGTTATAAAGATGGTACTTTTCCAATGATTTAATTTTTAAGCAATATTTGTTATACATCAATCAGAGACTTACAGCACTAAAAAGGTTTTTCTGATCTGCTTGCATGCTTTTCAAAATCTTTATGAATGATTCTGTTTATTTTCAAGCTCAATAGAAAGAGAATAGGTATTTGTGTGGTTACACACACAGGTATATCCAGACATATCTATTTTACAAACATATAAATTCATTATATGAATAATATGGCATTTGAAAGCTTTCAAAACTCATGAAAATTGCAAAGTCTCTTTTTCAAAATTCTTCTCAAGTTATATAGTACATGCTAGCATACGTGCATAACAGAAAATACCAGGGGAAAACACTTTAGGAGGTATCCATTCTAACCTCCTGTCTGATTCAGTTCAAGAAACATTTTATTAACCCCCAAATCTACTATGTGTGATAGAAAGACTAAAATGAAACTTTCCCTGCCTTTAAGAGGTTACATTTCTACTCTTATAAACATGATAATATTCCTGAAAGTGTATTTTTAAATTACTATTGCAAAAAGCAAATTATTCCATCTCTAATTGTTTAGACATTGCACAAACATATCATCTTATGTTTTACCCTCTCTTTTCTTAGATATAAATACGTTACTATATGTGATTTTATAACTCTTTCAAAAGTTATAGTTACTTTCCCATGTCAGTCAACAAACATTTATAAACACTTGTTATATGCCAGAAATTGAGTAAGGACTAAGGATATATAGAGAAAGCTAAAAGGTACTTAGTACCTTGTGGTACTAAGGAAGGCCTCCTAAAGATTGGAGAATCTTGAAGTAGGTCACAAATCTTAGAGGTAAAGATGAGTAGACAGAGCATTCCAAGTGTGGAGTATTATCAAAGCAAAGATTGGAATTAAGAAATTTAGTGTTGTATAGGAATTGCAGCATGTTCCAATATAGATGCATCAGAAAGGGCATGGCGAATTATAATGTATAAAAAGACTAAAATATGTAGGAAGTGGAAAAGTTTTGAAGAATACTGAAATAATATAGAAGGAAAAGAGAAAGAGACCAGGATAAAGCTTTTGAGTATATTTCCATTTTAGATGGGTGAGTCACCTAAATAATAATTCTAACTCTTCTATTCTGCCTTTTTAAAGAGAATTGACTAATTTTATTTAACTATGACTTCAAATATCAATTATTTTCAAATAGAGAAATCAGTAGGGATCATCGAATTGAATTAAGTAGTAATAAGTTTTATTTTTATAAACTGTAAATTGATGACTCTATGTAGATGAATATAGGCAATAGTATATCTCTGTCACCTTGTCAAAATGCCTTCCTAAATTTAAAATATGGCTACTTACAATGACTTTCTCCAATGTTCAGTCCTTCTTTTGCTGTAAATATGCATTAGCCCAGTTTCCCATAAGAAAAATGCTATTGACTATTCCTTTCATTGTAAATCGTTTTACTATGAGTTTGTGCAATGGTAGAAAAATGCAAAACAACAACAGCATAACAATCTTTACATTGTAAGTTATTATCACTGAGGTTTTTAGTCACTCAGTATAAAGAGTAGGCTTTAATTAGGACCAGCTCCTAGATGAGGAAACTCCCTCTATCAATGTAGCTCACCACCTTTTCAGCAGCTTATACTCTTAGAAAGTCACTATACTGAAAAATAAAACAATGCACCCACAATCTTACAGTCTTTATATCTGAGATATTTGAATGCAGGTATTCCTAAATTCAAATACAGCATTCAATTCACTAGACCACTCTGCCTTAATTGGGACAACATAATTTAAAAGCTTAAATAAAGTATTTATAAGGAGGAGGGATTTCAGAAATGAATCTGAAGCTAAATAGAGAGTTTTCATGAGATGGCAATGTTGAATCTCTCTGTTTCCTCTAGCAACCACAATTCTTCAAGTATGAATGTTTTATTTCTGTAAGGAATTAAAGTGTATTGGTTTTCAAAATGAAAGTTTTCTTTTAAACCAATGATCTGTCTTATCATTGTCTCAGGAGCCACATATCAATAGGTAGGCTTTAAAACTAATAGCACAATACAGAAGTAATTGAGGTCCACATGTGTTTGGGACACTACTGTGGTCTAATATAGACATTATTGGGAAGGTATGATGGCAGAATGAATAGAGTGCTGCACCTAGAGTAAGGAAGACCTAAGTTCAAATTCTGACTCAGATACTTATATATTAGTATAGACAAATGATTTAACCATTGGCTTCAATTTCCTCATTTGTAAAATGAACTAAAAATGGAAAACCACTCTAGGATCTTTGCCACAAATCTTGTGACTAGAATATCACAAAGTATTAAACATGACTGAAATGACTGAACAACAACAGAGGTATTATAATATTTCCACATTTAATTTCAAAGAATGACTATTCATTCCATGAGTCTGCTTTTAAGATATTTCATGAATCTCTTGCTGACTGTCCCAGATTGCACAGTATTATGCTAGTTTGTCTCTTCCTAATTTTTTCCCTCTACTTTCACATTGCCATTCTCCAGAACAATAGAGGTATCTAACAATGAGGAAGATCAACAATTTCCTTCATGGTCAAACATCTTTTTCCATCTTTGATTCTTTGAATAAATCATTTGACTTTTTAGTCCTTTATTTCCTTATCTGTAAAATGAGGAAATTGAACAAAATTAATTCTAAGGTGCTTTGCAGATCTAAATATTTTATATTACTGTGATTATTTTGGCAGGTATGGTTAACAAGTCCATACTTATTATCTAAATCACTTCAACAGAACTTGATAATACATAAAAGGAATCTTTAAATTTTTTTCCTTCCTCCATTGAAATGATGAATTTAAAAAGATATGTTAGGTGCATAACCGATGGCCCTATGAAAAAATAAATGAAAGATTTCCTGTCCATGAGATGTTTGCATTCTATTAAAATACCTGGTAGTGATAGTTTCAATCTTGGTTTAGTGGGGATCAAATTAAAAAAAAACTGTTGCTGTTGCACCAAAATTCACATAAACTAGCCCTCTTGAGTACTCCTCCAATTTGAACTGCCATTCCTAGGTTGGGCAAACTGAATTAATACTATTCTTGACATCTAGGAAATAGCTTGTGGAGCTGTACTTCCACATACAAGCCCCTACCATTACACTTTCCATGAATAATCTGCTAATAGATATGATCAACTCTTAGCAAAACAGCTTATTTAGATGGCATAGCAAGAATGATAGTTACAAAGTACAGCTCCTCTGTGCATATTCACATGTGCATTCACACACACACACACACACATACACACACACACACATACACCACACCACACAGAGCAAGGTATGCTGCTGATGTTCATTCAATAATGTCTGACTCTTTGTTCACCTGAGAACCAGGGCACATCAAGCCCTTTTATCCTATGCTATCTGCTGAGATCTGTCTAAGATTATGTACAAGTAATGGGACCAGATACCATGATCTTAGTTTTTTTTTTTTTTAAATATTAAACTTCTAACCAGCTTTTAAATTATCCTCTATACTTCTCATCTAGAGGATACATAATTCTTCAGTTTCTGCCATTAGGGTTATATGAAATCTATATTTAAGATTGTCAGCATTTTTCTAGCAGTCTTAATTCTGGCTTGCCCTTCTTTAAGACTGGGACACAAACTGACTTTTTTCCATTCCAGTGGCTGCTATTGAGTTTTCCAAATTTAATGGCATATTTAATGCAACATTTTAACAACATCATCTATTAGAATTTTAAATAGGTGACATTCATCTGCACTAGTCATATTGTTAGAAATATCTGGGTTATACTCTATTACATATATATATATATATATGTAATGTCTGTGTATATATTTATATACATGTGTGTGTATCTATAAATGTAGCATTTTTTGTAAAGAGGAATTTCTTTCTTTATAAAGTCCTGACACAATTCTTGAGTCTATGGTTTGAATTGCCTTATTGCTACCAGGGATCACACTGCTTGAAGCTGTTTCCTCTCTTGAGCGTTGATTTCTCTGTTACTTAGTAGTCAAGCAACTTTAATTCAAAGTAATATGACTGTTGGATGAGGAAGGAAAAAAAAGAAAATTTCTACCCTTGCCTATAATCTAATATTTCTACTATTGACATAAAATTTACCTTCACAATTGCCTTAAACTCTTGAACTGCTAAATGATTCACTTATTTAAACCCCATAGGCACAGCAATTTGGTGGTGTTGCCATTGCCAGCTAATTATAGAATTCTCTTCATTCATGCAGAAAGATGTCTGCAGCTTATAAAGAGCTGAAGATATGTGTCTCATCAACTTGTGACTACACAAACTAAAGTCATATAGTTATACCTCCTTTACATGTATTGATATTACTTATGTTTCTAAATTAGGTAGATCTCTGAAGTCTAACAAAAGTGGTCACATCTTTCATGGAAAATAGAAGATATCATTCAAAATTGGTAAATTCAATAGATGCAATATTTGACATTGGGAAGTTAGAAACATTTAGTAATAGAAAAATATGACTATGTAAATAACGTAATGTATAATATGATATTAGTATATTTAAAATAGGCATGGTTATAATAATGTTTTGTACTTTGTACAACTTAATAACATAATACACAAACAGTATTTAATTATATAGATTAAATATATAATTAAAAAATAAATACAGAAATAAAGCAGAATTCATTAGATGTCTATAAATCTTAAGATCATCTCAATGAGAAAATCAAGAGATTTATATTTATACTGATATAAATTTATTTTAAAATTAATCTGTTTTGTATATTTAGCAAAAAAAATCTACTTTCAATTAATGGTGTTAATTCTCAAAAAATATATATACTAAATAAAAGTGCCTCTACACAATGGAATCAAAAATATAGAAACATAAAGTAACTTAATTGTTTGAAAGCATTAACATATTTCATCAGTTATCTAGCATGTCCCTTTTTGGTCTAGATACTAAATGATTGTAGGGTTCTGTTTTTAAGTGGATCATGACCATAATATAGTTATTAATAATGACAACATTTTACATCAAAACTTTCATATACCTATTCTACTTTAAATATAGCATATTTCACTTTGGATAAAGAAATAGACTAATAGGGTTTATGCTGAATTAAGCATGCTATTATTGTATGAATTAAATAGCAACAGAAATTGAGATAATTAATGTCAAGCAAATGGGATATTTCTTTGGCTAATGTCACTCTGACTAGGTTGGAGCTTAGCTGTGTCTGAAGGCTCTTGAGATTCACTAAGCCCCAAGCTGTGAGGAAGACAGTCTGAATTTAGAGATTCACACACCTGTTTTCCCATGTGAAGAAGGAAGAAGGAACATTTAACTTCTAAATGTCTTCCCAGTTTACAAATGAAAGTTCAATATTAGAGTCATAGATTCTCAAGTTCCATTAAAATTGTCTGAAAGAAAATCCATGATTTATCATGAAAATATAATTTTTAGTAAAAACTTTACACTCCCAGATTTATTTTGTTTTCTTCCCTTTCACGTAATACTCATTATCCATGGGAGGATGTAAACATATCAAGGATTACCTCAGCAGTGCTTGCACTGTATTATATTGTTTGTAGGGAATTTTTCCCAACATTTAAGACAATAGAAATTTTGTATCTGGATAGGTAGGACTGAGGAAAAAAATGCCACACACACAAAGACACACACACACACACACACACACACACAACCAAAACAACAACAACAACAACAACATGGATTTGGAAGGCCCTGGGATGCTAGAGTCCCAGGGATTCTGATTTGAACCTGTTTTGCATCAACCCTCCTGATTCAGCAAACAGGAAGTTTTGGAAATTAAGGTATCCCTCAGACAACAAGAAATAATCCAGTCTGCAGAAATGTAGCTTGATATCAAGTGCTATAAAGAATAGGTCACTTTCTTAGGTCATAATCAGAGATCCTCTGTTATAGCAGGAATCCAGGTTTCACAAATAAGCAACTTATTCTATTTCTTTGAAAAGAAAAAACAATTTATGCTACTTGTCAGGGGAACCAATGTTTGCAGTATCATTCAATCTTTGCCTCCTCAACATTCTCTCACTCCACACTTATTTCCTTCTTATTCTGAGTGTACCGTTTGAAAATATGTTGAGATAGGAAGTAGAAGTTTTGAAGTTTGCTTATCAATTCAAATTATTACTAAATTAAGGCTAAGTTATTTTCAGTGAATATGACTTCTTTTATTTATCATTGTGTAATTTCAAGATTTTTAGACCTGGACAAAGGGAGACTTAGGGTGAAATACTGACTTAGGTACTTATTAACCCTTACATTGGAAAAGTCACCATAGAATCTTAAATATTATAAATAATTATTTATGACTTTGTTGATTATTTGTTTTACTGTTAACAAGTTATATGTTAATACTTTTGATGTTTCAGTAAGCCTAGACTAGGAATTTTCTATATTTATAGATATAAAAATAGTTATGTGGAAAGAAGTATTACCAGCTTACTAAATTAATAATATTCTATAATATATATTTTATTTCATTTATATTACATTAAATAAATTTTAAGGCTGATAATTGATTGACTAATTGGAGAAAATAATTTTAATAATTAATAAAAACATGTACAAACATTATACTGTATTACTTTTAGAGCTTCAGACAATGAGAATAAATATGATAACATGCCAAGAAGCATAATTGATGAGTGTTTAGCACATATAGGTTACACATGACTTTGGTTAATTCCACAATCCTGTTGTTACTTGAGCTACCTCAACAACTTCCTAATTATTCTCATCATGAGATATCCAATGTAAATTTCAGATACAAAATCTTCCCTTTTATTCTATTGGGAATATTGAAAGACTGGATGAATTGGTAGAAGTCATATATATGACATGCATAATTTATAAATAATGCCTTATGAATTGGTAGAAGTCATATATATGATTTATGCATAATTTAGGCAGTTTTTCAACAGTTTCATAGACTGATGATTCAATGCTTATTATTTTCAGGACATTATTTGGAACTTATTCCAGCGTAATTTGGCAGTTTGTTATATTGTTATTAGCAATAATCCCCACCCAGATATCTTTAAAATAATTTGAGGAAATTTCATAGTTATACTCTCAAATTTCATTCTTTATATGGTATTTACCATTGCAGATTGAAATCTATCAATATATTATCATCTTTTAAGTATATTATATTGTGATTTGTCCTTTACATTATCTATAAAGAAGTTAGTCTTTTAATACATTGGAATAGCATATGGACTACTCATCAGTTGTTCTTTGCTATCAGTACATGATCAGCTATGTCCATTTTTTATCATGCATTGTTTTGATGATATTTCTCATTTCTCTTTAATAGAAATCACTTTAAACACTCTCTCCATCCTGGATCCATCAATGATTCTCTGAACTACTTTCACCTTGAATGCTTCAGTGATTATGGTAAGCCATAGTTCATAACCACAAAATATGTTTGTAAGACTGTTTGAATTTCATAGGATGGGATTTAGAATTTGGGATTAATTGAAAGTACTTTGAAATTTCCCAAATACACGTATTCCTGAGATTGTAGTGCTTGCACAAGGTACTGTTGTTGATAGATTAATAGATTAAATTACGCATTCAATTGCATTTCATAATCTGAATGTTATACTTTCTTCAGTTGTTTGAATTTTTTGACAAAACTCTTTTAAATTGCTATGGAGCTCATTGAAAAGGTTCTTTAATATTTTGGAGCTTGATGTAATCAGCACAACATCATTCACAAGCAAGAATATGTACAAAATTTTACCTTCTACATAGAATAACATTTCCATTTAGATTTCATTTGGAAGTATAGTTCAGGAGAGTAATGACTGAACAACTGGTAAACATATTATATTTATGTCTCATTTGACATTGATAATTAGAAGATTTTAAACAAATGTATTATTGTTGTTTCTATCAAAGACTTATTTATCATAACACATATATGAAAGACATTTTGTTGAAAAACAATATTTAAGACCATCTTTTCCTTAAATTCAATTTAGAAAACAAGAAGAAGCATGTAGAGGATGTTATAATTTTCTACAAATTTTACTCACAACTGACTCCTGAGATAATTTTGTGAAGTATAAAATTACTTGAAAAATCTTGTTTCTTTCTCAAACTTTTATTAAGGACTCTTGAGAAGATCATTAATATTAAAAAGCCATGAGATTATATCTATATATGGCAGAAGTTCATATTGTGTTTT
This sequence comes from Antechinus flavipes, assembly GCF_016432865.1. Taxonomy (NCBI): domain Eukaryota; kingdom Metazoa; phylum Chordata; class Mammalia; order Dasyuromorphia; family Dasyuridae; genus Antechinus; species Antechinus flavipes. The sequence goes on from NC_067402.1 coordinate 71,570,739, forward strand.
CATTTATTTTCTGTTTGTGATAATATTATGGGTGGATTATCAATTTCCTATTTGTCATAGTTAATAGATTAATTAGATTAATTACATAGATCTAATTAGATGCAATTGTAGAATTATTACATAAAATACATATTTTCACATTGGTTATTACTTTAATTTTGATAGCAATTTTTTTATTTCTAATCTAATTGCTCTCTCATCTGACTGTACTTTGACGTCTTAATTCTGAGAAAAGATTCTCATATAAATAACTAGTGGTGGCACCCAGGGCTTCTATATACCTTACCACCCTTGACACTATCTCAGTTATCAAGTTGTGATTCAGCATCCAATTTGTAGATGCCAGCAGATAGAACCATATATTACTGTATCATGGATATGATTGACTCTGGTTTAGAATTAATCACACAATTTCGAAAAACATTCAATTTCAGTGAAAAATGGATCATGTATATTTCCTTCTATTGGATTTGTTTCATTCCTCCTGCATTTGCAAGGCTATTTATAGGGAGAAAAGTCCTGTTGTATTTGTGGAGCCAGATCTAATAGTTGTGATAATTGTTTGACCCTCCCTCAAGGTATAAAAGATGTACTCTATGCTCAGTTCATGGAGATTCTTCCTTCCACACATTTCTAAAGATAATTATTTCAGAATAAAACTTCTTATAGCCTTAACCTAAAGATTTTTCTGATTGTTAATTTGGAAAAGATAAGCAATACATTTCTGTCATTTTTTAAAATCCCTTGTGCTCCTTACTGATTACTCAGTCTTCCTACTAACATCACTTTATTTATTTATTTATTATAGCTTTTTATTTACAAGATAGATGCGGGAAATTTTTCAGCATTGACAATTGCAAAACTTTTGTTCCAATTTTTTCCCTCTTTCTCCCCACTCCCTCCCCCAGATAGCAGGTTGACCAATACATACATGTTAAATATGTTAAAGTATATGTTAAATACAATATATGTATACATGTCCATATAGTTATTTTACTGCACAAAAAGAATCAGACTTTGAAATAGTATACAATTAACCTATGAAGGAAATCAAAAATGCAGGCAGATAAAAATAGAGGGATTGGGAATTCTATGTAGTGGTTCATACTCATTTCCCAGAATTCTTTCGCTGGGTGTAGCTGGTTCAATTCATTACTGCTCTATTGGAACTGATTTGGTTCATATCATTGTTGAAGAGGGCCACATCCATCAGAATTGATCATTATATAGTATTGTTGTTGAAGTATATAATGATCTCCTGGTCCTGCTCATTTCACTCAGCATCAGTTCATGTAAGTCTCTTCAAGCCTTTCTGAGATCATCCTGCTGGTCATTTCTTACAGAGCAATAATATTCCATAACATTCATATACCACAATTTATTCAGCTATTCTCCAATTGATGGGCATCCACTCACTTTCCAGTTTCTGGCCACTACAAAGAGGGCTTCCACAGACATTCTTGCACATACAGGCCCCTTTACCTTCTTTAAAATCTCTTTGGGATATAAGCCCAGTAGTAACACTGCTGGATCAAAGGTATGCACAGTTTAATAACTTTTTGAGCATGGTTCAAAATCACTCTCCAGAATGGCTAGATGTATTCACAATTCCACCAACAATGTATCAGTGTCTCAATTTTCCCACATCCCCTCCAACATTCCACATTATCTTTCCCTATTATTCTAGCCAATCTTACAGGTGTGTAGTGGTATCTCAATGTTATTTTAGTTTGCATTTCTCTGAGTAATAATGACTTGGAGCATCTTTTCATATGGCTAAAAATAGTTTCAATGTCTTTGAGAATTATCTGTTCCTATCCTTTGACCATTTATCAATTGGAGAATGGCTTGATTTCTTATAAATTAGAACCAATTCCTATCGCTTTATTACATTTTTTTTAAAAGCCATGGAAAGTTTCATTTCTCCAATACTTTTCTTGTTCTGTCCCCCCAGTTTTTCATTCATTTTAGTTTTCCACAGATGCTTGGATTTTCATTCTTGTTTTGAATCAAATCTTCAACTCCATCCTCTGCCTGTGGGATATTTCTACTCTGTTTCTTGAAACTTCATTTAAACTAATTTCCCATTCTCACCAGCTTTCAGATATCAAAAATCTTCTATGATTTAAAACTATATCTTGTGTCTGTTATATAGACTATATAGACAACTATTGTTATTGTTGTCTGCCCTTTGTTTCAAAGAGGACCATGATATCAGGAAGGTGATGCAATGACATACAAGTGAATTGAATTTCAGTGAGGGAGGACAGTGCAAGGTCACCAGCTTCACTTTTCCATCCAGAGCATCTGATCCAATTGCAAGATATAAATCAGGATAACTCAAGATCACAAAATAGTAAAAAGCAAGTCCTAGGAACTTGTCTGATGTATACAAGTTAAACAGGGCCACATGTTTAGGAAGTAATTTAAGAATTTTAATCAAGGTCTTGTGGACTCCACACCCAACATTTTCCAGAGATCCTCAAACTTTTTAAATAGGGGCCAGTTCACTGTCCCTCAGACTGTTGGAGGGCCGGACTATAGTAAAAACAAAAACTTTGTTTTGTGGGCCTTTAAATAAAGAAACTTCATAGCCCTGGGTGAGAGGGATAAATGTCTTCAGCTGCCGCATCTGGATCGTAGGTTGAGGACCCTTGCTACCATTATGCCTGAATGTAGGAGAGAACCAATATATAAATTAATGAAACCCAAGTTTACATAAATTATTTTTTCAGCAACATCATATTGGACATTTTGAGTTTACATTCAACAGATATGCCAAGATTTCCCCTTAATTTTAACACATTTAATGAATATTTAAAGTTTCGGTGCTTTTCTTTCTCTTCAATTGTATACTATATTTCAAGTACCTGAGTAAAGGCATACAATATAGTAATTAGCAACTTTGGTTAAGTGACTTTAGACTATTTAACTTTTATTGCCTCAATCATTCTATCTGTAAAATGGATTTAGAATATACTAATAACTTCAATGAAAAGAGGATTTAAAATATGAAAATTGACAAGAACATCTTTACTTAATTAATATTTACTGACTGATCACAAGAAATATATTTAGGACCTGGGATTAAAAAAAGTAAAATATCTCCACTTTGGGGGAAAAAAAACATTTTTTCCCTTTGACATTTAGTTTTTTATCTTCTTAAAATAAATTAGGTTGAGAGTTTATTATTTAAGCTGTATTATTAGGAGGAAAAACAGTATTTCATCTGGGAAAAGGTACCTCTCCACCAAGAGATTTCAGACTGTCCTTAGAATATTACTTCCTCTACTCAGAAATAGATTCTAAGATTTAAAGCTAATATTTTTGTAAACAGTGGATTTTAGATTAGTCTATCTTAGTAAAACACCTTGAGGAATTTATTCATTATAACACATATAAAATGATGCCCTCCTTTGGAAATGGAAGATAGATAGTCTGATATGCTAAGGTTTATGGGGTCAGAAGAGTTGGACATGACTGGATAACTGAAGAAGAGGAAGAACAGAATACTACTTTGAAACAGTCATTTTCATCTTGTTCATGAAAAGCATGAAACCGCCAAGTATATATTGACCAACATTCATTATGAAGGCATCAATTTGTTGCCTATTTTAGCTTGGCTTTAGTAATTGCGGTGAATGGCTTTTGCCCTTGGTCTAGTGCATTGAAATGTCTGCCAAAGCTGGTTTAGAAGATGGCCGTCCATGTATTAGCATACTCGACCATTTCTATACCTCGTGAACTTATGACTCTCATTCTATTATGAGAACTTCAGCCTATTTCAAACACTGTGTTCACTAAATAGGGCATTTGTTATTATCAGCTGCTAATGTTAGTTGAAAATGGTAACAGGGTATTTTTCCTTGAGTTCCCTCAAAAGTAGAATTTTGACTAGTTGAGGAATAAGCAAATAAATATATAAGAGAATTCAACTACTCATGGAAGTTACAGAGAGTTTCATGGACTAAAGGCTCAAGAGTAGATTAGTACCAGGATGGAATAGACATAGGTTTTTCTTGGAGAGGCCAGATGCTTACTTTACTCCCTCTTGCTCTGTCATAAGCAAGCCAAAATGGTCATGAAGGTAGGGGGAGAAGTTAGAAAATCTTCCTAGCAACAGGGGAGGAAATGAAATTTTCAAGAATTCCAATTTAAACTCGAATTTAGGTCTATGTCTCATTTTGTGTAAGGTTCCAATTCTGAGTAGCTGAGTTTTTGGTTAATGACTAGTCTTACTTCTCAGCTTTAGTTATTGTAGTAAACAACTTTTGACCTTGGTGCATTGTCTGCATTCCTTTATGTGCTTACCAAAGGAGTTGCCCAAAAAATATTAATTGTATATTCACTAGAATTCCTGGGTTGGGAGAAGGCTGTGTTATATCTAAGGGCTTCTGGTGTCTTAAGTAGCCACAGCTTCCTTAAGGGGCCACTTCATGGCAGGTGTTTTATTAAGCCTATTGCTCACTCTTGGGAGTTTCAGATTTTAGGTACATATTAACATACTGGAACATATCCCAAAGAAAGTAGTAATAATATTACTAGGTCAATGCCCTAAAGAGATCAAAGGAAGAAGAAAATGTTCTACATGTCTCTGTAGTGGCAAAGACTGAAATCTAAATTGGACAATGGCTAAATAAACCATGGTGTGTGAATGTGATTGAACACTACTTTTCCATAAGAAATTAAGAAAAAGATGGTTTCAGAAAGCCTTGTTGAATTATATGAACAGATGAAGATAGAGGTGAGATAAGCCAGAAGAATAACCTATATACACAACATTTTAAATATGAACACACACACATATAGTTACAACACAAATATTTTAAATATGAATTATTAAAAGATTTAGGAACTCTGATCAAATAAATGTTCTGAGAAGTTTTTATAACTTGGCAATGATCACATAGTATCTAAATAAAATAGCAAATAAATCTAAATATAGAATTGGACCTAGATCTTCCTCACTAGGAGGCTGACACTTCCCTTATTTTTGCTACATTATTGTGTATATATTAATTTTTACATATATTTGAAAATTAGACATCCACAAAATATTTACCAGTGCAAATCAGACATTTAGAACTGTATACATTTAAAGTTATATTTTCCTATTTGTCTATTTCCTCTTTGTGTATCTGTGTATACATCTATCTATGAGCTAGACATATCAGAATGAATCTTTTATGATTTTTGTTATTCTATATCTCCTTCACACTTCATACTACTTCCACATTTCTGGGGAGACATTTCTCAGCATTTTAGACACACACACTCACACACCCACACCCACACCCACCCACCCACACACACATACACACATATACATATACACTTTCTAGTAATCTCTTCTGGAAACCCCTACTCTTTCCTTATCACACTAATTTCTGAGAAGTAAGCAAGCTCAGAAACTGACTCCTCTCTTAATACATCTCATCCCCCTTAACCTTAGCATATACAGTCTCATTTGGAATTTATCTTGAGCAGCTGTACTTAACAGCACCCAAGCTAGCCTAATTCAATTGTTGGATTTTTGTTTTCCCCTTTCCTCAATCTCTTCTTCATTTGTATATAGAAAGGATCTGGTGTTCATTATTTAAGTAAATATCCAGAGAGATTTTAAAGTCCTTTTAGTCTCCCTTTTCAAGAAAAATGGATTTAAAAAATACACATTAATCTGTTTTTCTTCAATTGATTTAAAAACGGTATTCTGATTACAATCATAGTAATGTATAGCACCAATCTCTCATGACAAGACTGTCAAGACAAGGTCCTGAAGTGGCAGAATGAGAAGTCAGTTCTGTTATCTCATGGAAGGGACTCATAATGCCACAGAAGTTACTTATAAAAAAATATTTCTCTTTGGACTAATGGGTCAGACCCCAATCACTAGATAACCTGAGGCATACTAAAATGCTATTTTAATTTAGCCTGAATGAAATGGCCCATTTCTGTCAAATACTGAGTGGGGAGGAACCAAAATTGTGAATGTTGAGCTATATAACTCAGGTGCTTGTTCAACTAGCATGTGTCCAGTAAAGCAATTTGTAAAGGATTAGGCAATCTGAGCAGGGAAGACTGTTTTGAATCTGTAAAAACAAAGGGGATGGATTAGACAAGCTTTAAGGTTTTTTTCTAACTCTAAATCCCTGATCCTCTATGGGGCAGTCTTAGGGTATCTAGTTCTGAAAAGCGTGTATTAAAAAAAAAAAAAAAAGCTGGAGCTACTCTGGAGGAAGCTTAGAAGATGCATTCCTTCTGGGTCTGCCCCAATAGCTCAAATTCACTCAGAATCCTAGATTTGGTTCAGTTCAGTTCCCCCAAATTGCAGTTAAACTCCTCTGAAAAGTGATTTTTTTCATTCATTTAATTCATATCCTCAGTGCCTAGCACATCCTAATACATGCTTAATACATGTTTGTTGATTGATTGATTCTCCACAGTGCCTCCCCCACAAGCTTGGTCTGTTAGTCAAGAGAGCTATTTTGGTGTCTGTCTTCCAGAATATTTCTCACTTGCTGTATTTGGGCAGCCTAGCCAGAGGCTATTTTCTTTTAGTGCCCTTTCCTCACCTAGATGTCACTCTGCATAGAAAGAACACTCTCTATGACTGGATGGGTGGGAACCTAGTTTAGCTTTTGTGATGAGTGAAATGAGTGAATGATTACATTTTTAAAAGCTATTTGCTCTCATTTTGAATTATGGACAACCTCTGAATAATTTTTAAATATTCATAATTACTTCATTTTAATTAAAATGTGCAAAGAGATATAAAGTATAGAACAGTATATTGCCTAAGTACAATTAATTTGGAATAAAATGGAAATATTTATAGCAGGAATGTAACAATTTGGATGCATTAGAAAATGAATGTCTTCTTGGCTGACTTGCCACATCCAATTAAGTATTTTCATAAAAACTCTTTGTCTCATCGTTTTTCCACAATGCTACCATATATAATTGCTGATAGTCTTTAAAACCCTACTATTATCCTGTCATTCTGAATTTACTAAATATGCATGTATCTATATGTATACATGTATATATACATATATACACACATATGCATCCATACTAATATATATGTTTATTTATATCTTATGATACCCTTGACTTAAAGGACTCTCAGTTCCTTTAAATCATTGGCTGAAATATAATAAATTGTATACATGCTATAAATTATAAATTTACATATAGCAAATTTAGTTAATATAGTGAATATATTATTTCTAATGTGTTAATCACATTTATTTTAATTATACATAAATATGAAAACTTATTTATTTATAAAATTTATATTTTAGTCAATCAGATGATAACATGTTATATAAATTATACACATATACACACATGCCTTTACATATACATAATGTTCCCTTGCCCCTTTTTTTCTCTCTGATAGTTTCATTAGAATCTGAAGAACATTTACACATCTGCATTCTCTGCAATGTGGGGCAGCTGGATCACTCAATGATAAGATGATAGTGTTTAAAAGAAGGGTATAAATCAACTTGATCCTTACCTAGCATAACTTTTATGTAAAAAATAACCCTTTAGCCTCTTGGGGTGACGACTAGATCTATTTTCCACTTCATTACTTTTAGGTCAACCCAAAATGACTCAAATGAATTCATTTTAGAGAACTTACAACACAATTTCTCCATTGCTTCCTCTGGAATTAAACCAAACTTCTTCAATTAGAAGAAAGTTCTTTTTGGTACCCTTCAGTAAGAAGAGCTTCAGTTTGCAGACCTCACACAAAGTGATTACACAAGTTAGACACATACATCAATCCTCTTTTCCACAATCATCCAAGTCTGTTGGTTGTGTTTTGTCACTTTACTAAGTGCTGACTTCAAGCCCCAGTTTTAAATTGCAAAGCTCTCAATTTATCACTGCTGATGTTTGTATGTGCTCTGAGCTTTCTACTTAAGAGTCTTCAACATAATGTATGGCCAAGCTTTCACATTTAACTTGTATAACATTGAATGAGAAGCTGTTCAAATCTCTTCTAATCCAAAAGTGCCTGAATTAAACAAGACTAGATTTCATGAAGAGAGATGGTCAATTTCTTTTGGTTGCTGGCACTATTTGCTATCAGGAATCCATTTTTCCCACTTTTCTTCACATTTTCCTACTTTTTCTTGCAATGATTTATTTTGATTATTTTTAGCCACAACTATGAGAAACTACTGAATTATAAATTTTTATTGATTTAAGGGAATAAAAACTTGCATGCATCTCATAGACAAACATAGATCATGGGCAAAAAATAGATGTGGGCACACCCAGCCTGTAAAAATTTGCCCATGATCAATATCCATATTCTTGCATTTCCCCAGAGAGGAAATCAGTCGATTATCTTGGGGCAATGGAGATATTAATATTTTCTCTTAGCTTCATGTGTCTACCCCTTACTCTTGACCAGATATCTTAAGATATTTTAGAATTAAAGAATCATTGATCTAGAATTTGGAAGGAATTTTAGTTATTTAGTTGAAACCTCACATTTTACAGACTTTGATACTTAGAGGTACAGAAAGGATCAATCTCTTGCCTGATATCACATAAAGTAAGTGGCAGAGCTGGGATTAGAATCTAGGCTCCCTGACTTCATATCTTTCATACTTTCTATTGTGTCATGAAAGAAGATTATAGCTCCATTGCTGCTTTCTGAGGCATAGAGACTTTATGCACTAGATCTGCCTATCATCTCAAATAGGAAAATGAGCTAAACTAGCCTTAATGAAAGAGAACTTACAGCTGTGAATCTCTCATTACTCAGATCCAGCTGTAGTTAATCAAGTAAATCACATAAGTGTTTATGACAGAAAGATAATTAGTGCTGGTTCATGTGGCTAGTTTAAGGTGCCTTTAGTTTCACTAGGGGAAAAAAAAAGATAAAGGGTGGGCATTAAAGTAACTGTACTTTTAAATTTTTTATCACTTCATACCTTTTTTGTTTAGTTGGCATATAGACACTGCCTGAAGGAGTATAATAACTCTACTCGGAGAAGAAACATTTGGGGGTAAAAAGAAAAAAAACTTAATACTTAGAACTTATAAATAAGGAAGAAGCTTCTTCAAGAGGTAATAAGTTACCCATTACTAGCACTTGTAAAAGAAAAACTTCCTATCCACTTATTCTGCATGAGAATAAGTGTGGTTATATGGAGACAAAGAAAAATAATTCTCACAAGGGGGAAAATGAGTTCTTGTGTAGATACTGATTTGGATAAATAGTTTTATAAACTAATATTAATTTTAATAATAGTTTTGTAGTTTAATATAATAGATATATATTTTAATAATAGTTTTGTAGTTTAATATAATAGATATATATTTTAATAATAGTTTTATAAACTAATATTAATTTTAATAATAGTTTTATAAACTAATATTAATTTTAATAATAGTTTTATAAACTAATATTAATTTTAATAATAGTTTTATAAACTAATATTAATTTTAATAATAGTTTTATAAACCAATTTTAATTTTTTAAGAGAATTGTACAAGAGATGGAAACAAAAGCAGGTAATGGAGAATGAATAAGAAATGATGACATAGTCTTGTACGACTCTTGTCAGGAATTTTGCAAGTCATATGGAGTTTAGACTGCAAAGAAGAAGAAAAATTGGTTTCAGCCATCTGAAAAAGGTAAGACAATCATATAATGCTTGAATTTTCCAACGTGCTTTATCTTCAAAATTTCAGTCAGTTTTATAACACTTCGAGAAAAGGTACTTAATCATTTTCAAATAGTAATTTTCTTCAGTGGAATACAAATCCAAATGTTCTTGATAGCAAATCTTGCACTAATGCAATCATTTATCCAATAAGAATTTCTAATATATTCCATGTGTTCCAAAACCTGGTTAGATGATAGGTGTGCAAAAATGAAAATCAACAATCCTTCCTGTTAAGGACCACGCCTAAGTGTGGAAACCCTGAAAGCCTATAAAAGATAAAAAGAGACTGTACCATTAAGGGGCAGGTCAGTTCTCTGAAAGCCCCCACAGATATGAATCATAACACTCTTGAAGGAATTTCAAACCATCCTTTACTAATGTAAATGTTGTTTGTGAATTGAGAATCAAATAAATCAGAGGCAAGAGGGAAGAGGAGAGAGGTCAGAGAACACAACTGCCTCTCGGTCTCCTTGTATTATCATCCTCTCACATGAAGGGATCTAGTCTGTTGGTCAGAATTAGATCCCCAACAGCCACTAGTAGATGCCTCCCCTAATACCCAACAGCCAATAGCAGGTTGTTCCCATAATACCCTCCCTTTAAGGAGGGATTTGCCCTTCCATTCTTCTGAATGTAAGATGTTCACATGTGAGTAACTGATCTTTTATTTACATAGATATACACACATGCACATTGATTTACACACACACACACACACACACACACACACACACAGAGAGAGAGACACAGAGAGAGAGACAGAGACAGACACACACACACACACACACACACAGAGACAGACACACACACACACACACACACAGAGAGAGAGAGACAGAGACAGACACACACACACAGAGAGAGAGAGAGACAGAGAGACAGAGAGAGAGACAGAGACAGAGAGACAGAGACAGACACAGAGAGAGAGACAGAGACAGACACACACACACACACAGAGAGAGAGAGGGACAGAGAGAGAGACAGAGACAGAGAGACAGAGAGAGACAGAGACAGACACAGAGAGAGAGAGAGAGAGACAGAGACAGAGAGACAGAGACAGACACACACACACACACAGAGACAGACACAGAGAGAGAGAGAGACAGAGACAGAGAGACAGAGAGACAGAGAGACAGAGAGACAGAGACAGAGAGACAGAGACAGACACACACACACACACACACACACACACACACACACACACACAGAGACAGACACACACACACAGAGAGAGAGACACAGAGAGAGAGAGAGAGACAGAGACAGAGAGACAGAGACAGACACACACACACAGAGAGAGAGAGACAGAGAGAGAGAGGACAGAGAGAGAGAGACAGAGACAGACACACACACACACAGAGAGAGAGAGGGACAGAGAGAGAGAGGACAGAGAGAGAGAGGGACAGAGAGAGAGAGACAGAGAGACAGAGACAGACACAGAGAGAGAGAGAGAGAGGGACAGAGAGAGAGAGAGAGAGAGAGACAGAGACAGAGAGACAGAGAGACAGAGACAGAGAGAGAGACACTTCTTTGTAATTTCTACCAATAGTTTGTAGATTTACTCCACATTCATCCTTCCCTCCACACCCTCAAAATTTGGCCATGATGCAAATACATTGGTTTGGAGTTGAAAATTTTCAAATGATCATGTTTTTTTCCTGACTGACATTATTCCACTTCACCTACCCTATGTTTCAACCAAACTGGTTGAAACCTGCTCAGCAAATTTGTGATTCTATCTTCTGTGTCCATACTCTCTTCTTTCCTATACTTAGGATAATCTCTCTTTTTACTTCTTCAGATAATCTCTTTCAAAATGCAACTAAGATGCCACCTTCAATGCTAAACTTTTCATGAAGTTTTGAGTTTTTGAATTTTCTACTTAACTGTGCAATATGTTATGTCATTGTGGCATAAGGATGACCCTAGTTTCTTAAAGCCAACATCAGTGAAGTACGAACTATGGCAAGTCCTACTTTCTGTAAAGTTTTGGGGTTGGCTCCAATGACAATGAGTCTTTCTGAGGCCCTACTAAGCTAAGTATGGAGAAAAACATCATCAATAGGCTTGCCATACAATTATCATCTTTACTATTTTGACTATGGCACTGAATTAATTTTTCCAGTATACATTTTTTATTATATAAGATTGCCTGCATGCAAAGTCTGAATAAATTGCTCCCCCTTCAGTCTTTTATTATTTTTAAAATCATTTGACTCCCAGCAGACTGCCTTGTTCTCAGGTAGTCCTGAATAAGAGTTTGTTCAACATATGTGATGTTTCGATTCAACATACTATAGATTAGTTTGACAGGAAAAGTAAATTGATGAGCTCTTCAAGGAACACTCAAAGACTTGACATGGATGATGGTATTATAATAATGAATATATATATGTATATGAAATGAATATACATTTAACATAATATGTAACTATATATATATATAATATGTAACTATATGTTGTGATATATAATAAATAACAAAGGTCATGAATACATAAACATATGTTGCACATATTAGTTATACTGGGCACAAGGTTATTTGATGTGAATATCTACTAAAACTCTGTTTTTATACTAAAAACAATTAAATATTTCTTGTCTTAATGATGATTTTCCTATCATTTACTGAGGGAGATTTGATTTGATCTCCTTACCAATAAGAAGGAAATGATTTCTGTAGTAGAAATTAAGGAAATCTTAAAAAGAAAAGATCATAATCTTAGAATATGAGAAAGAAAAAGAGAAGAAAATTTGCATTGTCTCCCATGCATATTAAATTTTAGATAGCAGATGATAGGGACCCAGAAATTTTCAGCTCCACACCAATGTATTTGCATCATTGTCTAAGTTTTAAGGGTGGGGAGGGGAAGGATGAATGTGGAGTAAATCTGCAAACAATTGGTAGAAATTAAAAAGAATTAGTTTTAGGCTTATTAAAAGAAAAAAAAACTTAATACTTAGAACTTATAAATAAGGAAGAAGCTTCTTCAAGAGGTAATAAGTTACCCATTACTAGCACTTGTAAAAGAAAAACTTCCTATCCACTTATTCTGCATGAGAATAAGTGTGGTTATATGGAGACAAAGAAAAATAATTCTCACAAGGGGGAAAATGAGTTCTTGTGTAGATACTGATTTGGATAAATAGTTTTATAAACTAATATTAATTTTAATAATAGTTTTGTAGTTTAATATAATAGATATATATTTTAATAATAGTTTTATAAACCAATTTTAATTTTTTAAGAGAATTGTACAAGAGATGGAAACAAAAGCAGGTAATGGAGAATGAATAAGAAATGATGACATAGTCTTGTACGACTCTTGTCAGGAATTTTGCAAGTCATATGGAGTTTAGACTGCAAAGAAGAAGAAAAATTGGTTTTAGCCATCTGAAAAAGGTAAGACAATCATATAATGCTTGAATTTTCCAACGTGCTTTATCTTCAAAATTTCAGTCAGTTTTATAACACTTCGAGAAAAGGTACTTAATCATTTTCAAATAGTAATTTTCTTCAGTGGAATACAAATCCAAATGTTCTTGATAGCAAATCTTGCACTAATGCAATCATTTATCCAATAAGAATTTCTAATATATTCCATGTGTTCCAAAACCTGGTTAGATGATAGGTGTGCAAAAATGAAAATCAACAATCCTTCCTGTTAAGGACCACGCCTAAGTGTGGAAACCCTGAAAGCCTATAAAAGATAAAAAGAGACTGTACCATTAAGGGGCAGGTCAGTTCTCTGAAAGCCCCCACAGATATGAATCATAACACTCTTGAAGGAATTTCAAACCATCCTTTACTAATGTAAATGTTGTTTGTGAATTGAGAATCAAATAAATCAGAGGCAAGAGGGAAGAGGAGAGAGGTCAGAGAACACAACTGCCTCTCGGTCTCCTTGTATTATCAT